>NC_140214.1:13130401-13215401 GCF_951802725.1 Rutilus rutilus
CCTGCTAGGCAACGAGGCACACACGCAGTGGTGGGCGTGGCCACGGCAGACGCCCCGTTGCACTCAGTGGGCTACACATCTTTAGTTGGCAGTGATAGTGAGTCCTGGGGCTGGGACCTGGGACGTAACAAGCTCTACCACAACAGTAAGAACCGGCCGGCTTCTTCTGCGCCAACATACCCAAGTTTCCTGGAGCCAGAGGAGGCCTTTGTACTGCCGGATGCCTTGATGGTGGTGCTGGACATGGATGAGGGCACACTGAGCTTCATGGTTGATGGACAGTATCTCGGAGTGGCATTCAGAGGCCTTAAGGCAAAAAGCTGTACCCCATTGTCAGTGCAGTGTGGGGCCACTGTGAGATCACCATGCGCTACATCAATGGCCTAGATCGTAAGTATACACTTTCTTCAGAGTTGTGTTATTCCTGAATAATTGTTTGATACTTAAAGTCTTACTTGACATGAAGGTTTCTGCTTGGAGATCTGGTAAACCTGCTTGAATTGGGTTGTTGTGGTGTAGTGGTTAAGGCTCAGGAACTGTAAGATTGTTTGTTCAATTCCATCACCGTTTTACCCCTAAGCAAGGCATTAACAACAAATTTCTCCAGAGGGATAAGCTTATGGTGTTGTTCTAACTTATTATTTGCATTACATTTACCCTGCTGAAAAAAAAAAAAACGTAAACCAGTCTAAGCTGGTTTGTTGGTCACCCAGCCTGGCCAAACTGGTCTTCAGCTAGTCTAGCCAAGGGGTCCTGTCCTCCAATCCTGCTCTTGGAGGGCCAGTGTCCTGCAGATTTCTTGCTCCAACTAGGCCAATGCTCTTTCCTGGAAGTTTTTAGTAATCCTGAAGACCTCATTTATCTTGTTCAAGTGTGTTTAATAAGGATTGGAGCTAAACTCAGTATAGTTGCCCTCCAGGAGCATTGGACACTCGTGGTCTAGCCGGTCTCCCAGCCTGGCCAACTAACCAGCTTGACCAGGCTAGAAGATCAGCAACCCATTTTTTTTTTCAGGAGAGTACCCAGTTGGCTTTTTTTCCAAACAAACTTAATGTCCATTCAAGCTACACATTTTATCACTGTATTTGTGTTCCCTGACTGTTGAAACCCTTACCTTGCTAGTGCCATGCTTTACTAGTTCAGCTGCAGCAACACTGTGTTCTGTGTCAGCACTGCTTGAAAAGTATCCACAGATTATAAGTATTTCAACATACAGTGTCTTGTCTCCTGTCCTGTTAGTTCAAGACAACAATGTAAAGAGATGGAGTCTGGCTCTTCTCTCATGATATCCCTCAGGGTGCATGGGCATTGTTGCAGGCATATATTCATTATTAATGTGAGAAACACGCAATGGCAGTGGAGGCAGGATGGTTGAACAATTTATAGTTATCTTAACTGTATGCTACACTTAGCATTACAACTAATGAGGAGAGGCTCCCATTTTGATATTCACTTAAAATGTGTTTATTTGGGTGCATACTGAGTGTTAGAATGTGTGTGTTGTGCAAGTGATTATATTTTAGTTTCAAGCCCTCAGAACTGTCACACTATTCACAAGGCTAAACACTGAGCCTCTGTGTTTGTAAAGGCTTGAAACTCTCCTTCATCCATCATCAGCATGTGTTTTGGAAACACTTTTTTATTAATCCACTCCTGCCAGGTAGACACGCCAGGTAGACACTGTGTGCGTGTGTGTGTGTGCCAGAGAGTTTTGTGTGAAACAGCATTTTAAAGCCAGAGGCATGTTTTTGTAACCCTCTGAGCTTTATTTGATAGCACAACCTCAAGGTGTCCCCCCCCCCCCCCCCCCCCCTCACTTCTTAGAACAAAGATTCAGGGAGTCATCTGTTAGATTTAGCTGTTTCTCCATGAAAGAAACTCCATGTTCCATCCCTGCAGAGGACTGTTCCATTTTTAACTTAAAGGGATAGTTCACGAAACTTCTGTCATCATTTACTCACCCTCATGTTGTTCTAAACCTGTATGACACAAAATAAGATATTTTGAAGAACATTTTCACCCAAATGAAATTAGACCCCATTGACGATTGTATGTACAAAACACTGAGACATTTTTACAAATATCTTCTTTTGTGTTTCACAGAAGAAAGTAAGTCATATAAGATTGCAATGACGTGAAGGTGGGTAAATGTTGACAGAATGTTTTTTTGGGGGGGATAATCTAAATAAAATAAAGCATTAAGGCACATCAAGAGGCTTGTTTTACCATAGTATTGAGTACCATTGAGTAGCTTGTTTTATTATAGTAGCAACAGCTGTATGGTAAAAGGCACCAATGTTAATAAATAATTAAAATGATTTATGATAATAATAAGTACATGCACGAATAACAATTTGCGGTTATTATTTGGGAACACTTTTTAATCACTTAACAGACTCTTTGTCTGTAGACGTTTCACTCCATTGGTTGAATTGCCAATGTAAGAGGAATAAAAGCATGATATCCCTTTATAAAACCTGTCATTGTACTTGATAAAGTAATATTTTAATAAGCAACCCAGTAACCCTATAAGCAGAATCCTATCAGTGTATTTCAGCCCTGTTTATATGGATTAGTCTGCTTTAGCCTCGGTGTCTCTCAACATAGTCTTCTCCTCCCTGGCTTGTTTCCGTATCAGGGGACAGAGAGCAGTGTGGGATGCTCTCAAAGCCCCCTCTCTGAAGTTGAAAGAGCCCTCTTTCTCCCTTTCAGATGGAAAGAGCAACTCAGTAAGTGGCCCTAAGTCCGTTTGAAACCTTTTCAAAGCTTCTATTAAGCATGTCTTTATTTGCTGGAAAATTGTATGAAATGAGCGAAGCAACGTTTAATGCTTGAAAGAGAGAGAGAGAGAGAATTCTATGAATCTCAAGAGGTGTTTGGCAAAGCCAACTTTGGACCGAATCGCAGGGCTGCTCTTGAAAGCTCATGCTTTCCAAAGTAATGTTAAGATTTGCGCTGAGGATTGTGAGTTTATATACACGTTTTAGTTGTATTGCACGTTCTAAGTTGCGTGCAGGGGGCTAAGAACCTTTCCTTGGTATGTAAGAGATTGAGAGCGACAATTAGGTTGAGAGAGAGAGAGAGAGAGAGAGAGAGAGAATCATGGGTAATGAATGCAGTAAGGAATATGAGGTCAGAAAAATGTAAGCTGTGACATTTTTAAGATATGTGCAGCACAGTCTAAACCCCAGGCTTAATTTTAATATATATGCAAGCATGCTTCCAAAACTGAATTATTACACATCTCAGCGGACAATAGCAATAGTTTCATTACACACACTCAGAGCTGTCTGACTGAATCAGACTCCTCTGTGGTAAATAGGTCTATGAGATATGAGATATCTATGAGTTTAAAGTGTCCATTGTTGGAGTGAGAGATAAAATAAACACAAGAAAGAGAAAGATACAGATGTCCTCAATACCTAGTGAGCTGCTGAAACTTATTTTTTAGTATTATTTTTCTTTATTCATTTTCATAAAAATTTCATAATGTATTTTGTACTCAATCTTACTGTACCACCGCAGAGAAACTGAGAGATGACAGGGTGAGAGGAAGGAGAAATAGAGGAATGATGGGGTGTGGGAGGAGAAACACGGAAACGCATAGACCTGGCATGAATATAACAACATCTCAGGAGTTTCTCTCCTGACATATAAGAATAAAGATTTTTCTTGGCAAGATAGCTGGTGTCCAGTCCTGTGAATCAAATACTAATGGGGAAAAGGCTTAATTCCAAGTCTACAGCTGCCTATTAGACATCATTTTTTTAAATCATAAAAAGTGTTTCAAAATCTATTGAGCTGCTTAATTGGACATGCAGCATATTTGAGCATTATAGGATCATAGTGTTTCACGACTGAGCAGTCTGCACCCTTAGCATTTTGGGCACTATAGGCAATTAGGCATAGCATCTCAAAACCTACACTCTTAGAAGAAAAGGTTCCTACCTTAAAGGGTTCGGTCAGGCGCTTCATAAATAGAACCTTTTAGGGGTTCCCATCATGGGATCATTTTATGGAATTTGTTTGAATTCATTTTAAATTTAACAGAATTTTATGAATTAAATGGATTTATCATTAGAAAACAATGAAAATAACCAGTTAAACATGAACTTACTATGCAAATCGTTTAAGACATTTCTCCATATACAGAACCTTAAAGGGTTCTTTAAAATTGCAAAGTCCAAATAGCACATGCTTGACATTAAAAACTGCAGAATGTTTCAGATAATATAAAAAAGTCCGAAATTCTCATCTGAAATTTTCGCACGTTAAAAAATAAATACGACCTCACGTTTTGTCAATCACGCTTGCTCTAGGCCTCTGAAACATTTGTCTGTCATAAAAAATTTGCATTCGCATCCGTAGCAATTTTGAATGGTGTTTTGACAATTCAGAGCCGTCGAATCACGAATACGAAAAAACGCATACGAAATTTTCGGACTCAGTGTGCAAGGGCCTTTAGCCCGCATTTTTGGAAATCATAGGCATGTTGTGTCAACTTATTGAGCTGCCTAATTAGACAACATATTTAAGCATTGCATTTTACAATTCCTACACAAATCCAGCGTTTTTTGGACATCATAGTGTTCCCAAAACCTAGTAAACTGCCTACTTAGCACTCTTGGGGCATAATTAGCTTCCTAATTGAACTGTGTTTTAGATGTCTCAGAAATTAGTAAACTGTCTACTTAGACAGCATTTGGGGGCATCATGTGCACATTATTTTAAAACTTATTGAGCTGCTTAAGTAAAAAGTTTGGTGTCTATTTTGCCTAGAAATCTAGGTAGGCAGCTCTCTAGATTACGAGACACCATAGCCGCTTTTCCACCATCGGACCAAACTGTTTCATTGCTTAACCGTTCCATTCCATGCCGATCCGGCCTAGCTGCTACATATATGGTTTAATTTTCCACTGTGAGGCTGTGGAATGAAATGAGATGTAAATAGTGACTGTGTTATGGAGGATGATCAGATATTTCTTTTAATTTTATTATTATTAACTTTTACTTTTTAACGTTAACTTCCCTCAAATAGGGCACTTGGCCAGCTCCAGAGAAACTGGCAGCCAGGCATCAGACAAGTGACCAGTCCTGAGTGGCGACGACGTCACTACACGCATTGTACCATTCTAGCCAACTGTGCCGAGAACGGTTTGTAATCATGCCATGTCGAACCAAGCTCAAGTGTAAATACAACTGGAACCATTCCTTAGCATTCTTAGAACCGTTCGGCTTCACGGTGGAAAAGCGGCTCATGTCTGTGATTCCCAAAAACTGCATAGAAGGCAACTCACTAGCTTAGTGAGAATAGCCTATTTGTGTTCGAGAGGAACTCTGAAATCATCGAATGTGTGAAAACAGGAACCCAGACAGTGTGAAAGTGTAGAAAAGGAAGTTATTTGTGGAGGATTATGGGTGTGTGTACAAATTGTGAACAGGCGTGTGCAGGTTTTTGTGTGAGAGAGAGCGAGAAGACTGAAAGTAAGATGCTTCTCTGTCTCGGTGGAGCCCACGTCTGTCTGTTCTTCTGCATACCGTGTGTGTGTGTGTGTGTGTGTGAGTGACAACACCCCGAGAAGTTATCTGCACGGCAGTAGAATAGTGTTTATCACTGCCGCTATGATTCATCGCACTGCAAATGAAAAGCAGCAGGCAGGCCCTAATCAAGCCTCACCACCGCTCACTAGTGCACATGCTGGATGTGTCAGGATGGGCTCATTCTGTTCGCTCTGTCATGTTGTTTTTGAACTGGAAGAACCAATCCTGTGTGCATGAATACCTCAAAATAATACCAGCATACCAGCCCAATTATTCACGGCTTTGTTTAAATCACTTAGACTAGTTTAGACCACCTAGACTATTCGCTTATCAAAATATTTATTTTGCACATTCTCAAAAGACACACATCCCAGCGCTCCCTCCACACTGGCATGAGGACGCCTGGCATTCCACTCGAGCTTCTCCGGTTGTGACAGGACAGGGGCTAGACAGTGACACTGTTTGCGATATTACATGCTGCATCATTCAATGCTATGTCTGTGTTTCTTGCAATTATGAGGTCAGCCAGCCTGTCTGGAGCACATTTATGCAATACATAATGAGGAAGATGAACAGAGAACCTTCTGACTGCATGTAAACTTCCACTAATTGCCAGTGTTCAACAAAGAAATGAGCGGGAAATTGACATGTGCCGCCCTAATGTGAATGTGGAACACAGAGTAGATATAATTGAGAGATGGCGGAGACCCTCTATCTGTGCTTTCTCTCTCTTTCGCTCACTCTCTGACTGGCAGAAGGCTGCTGTCACTCTGCCCTGTATTGTCAGGGATTAAAACACCAATTAGATCTAACTATGATTCATCACACAATAGCGTCTGATCCATATTCCCACTCCAATAGCACAGTCCTTTAGTCTCAGCATCAGAGAGAGAGAGAGAGAGACAGAGAGGACGAGAAAAGGGCAGGTATACAGAGAATCTAGAACGAGTGCTACATAGATAATTACTGTGGGTCTGAGATTGAGATGAACAAGGAAAGAGACATAGGCTGACTGTCATGTAAACACACTGCCTGAGACGTACACAGTGTCCTATTGTCTCCTCGTATCTTCTTGCCCATGTATAAATGTTCCAGCCACTCTTTTTCTATGTGTGTATGTGTGTGTACTTGTCTGATAATGTGTCTTATAGGGCTGGATTTAGCTGATTTATTTAGACAAGTATTTGCCATTTTTTGAATGTAGACCGACATTGAGTCAAAAAGTGGATAAGTGGATATTTTTTGGATTCGTTTTTTTTGTTAGTTATTTTACTTCTAATAATATAATATAAAATACAAATCGATATTATTATTATTAACATAATAATAATAATTTGTATAATTAATTATATTATATTATATTATATTATATTATATTGGTAAAAAAGTGGATTAAGATATCTTTTTGTCAGTTCTACTACTATATAATATAATATAATATAATATATAAAAAGTGGATTAAGATCTCTTTTTTGTCAGTTCTTCTACTATATAATATAATATAACAATAATAAAATACAAATGATTATTATTCACAACAATATATTTTTTATATTTTATTATAAAGGCATTTTTATTATAATTATAATTTTATTATAATATAAAAATGTGTCTTTATAATAAAACAAAAAATATATTTTTTTAATTCAGTTATACCTTTTGAGGTTTAAATATTGCAAAGTTAATTTTATTTCAATGAATTGTGCTGTCCATTTGTCTGTATGACACAGTTGTGTCTTACTGTCTGTGTAAGACGGGTTGGAGATGGGGTGGAGAGGGCTGCTATATGGGTCAGTAGGTTAACGCTGTATGGTGTCGCTAGCCGGTGGCAAACTTGCCTAATAAATCGGCAGGGTCGTCTGCATCTTATCAGAGAGATTACCGTTCTCTCAGCCTCTCTTGTGTGTGTGTGTGTGTGTGTGTGTGTGTGTGTGTGTGTGTGTGTGTGTGTGTGTGTGTGTGTGTGTGTGTGTGTGTGTGTGTGTGTGTGTGTGTGTGTGTGTGGAGAGAGTGTGACTCAGTAGTGCTGTTTAGGCCACATCTGTTCCTTAAGACCTAAGCTGTTTGCTAAGCTGTATTATATTCTTCCCTTTGATGTTGAAGTCTCTTAAGACACCTACACTAAACGTTTTTACAGAGGAAGGCTGTAATACCCTGCTAAAAAAAAAACAGCTTAATCCTGGTTCATGCTGGTCCAGACTGGTTTTGTCAGTGCTGGTCGACCAGCATAGTCAAGATGTTCACCAGAAAATAATAATCATCAATATTTGCCCAAAAATCATTAATGAATTCACAGGCATGTTTGACGTGCCATATTCAACAGTCAATGACTCAGGACACAACATTATGTCTAATCTTGAATATTGTTTAGGATGGTTGATATGAATATTGGGATGAAGCCCAGACTGTGTTTGCATGTGTGTTTATTCTCCTCTTCTGTCTCTATTCGGCAGATGACAGCAGCTGCCTCAGATTTTGTGTGTTAATCCAGAAGCTTGTGGGAAATTAGCATTTGGATAAGGGAGTTAAAGCAATGCTGTCATCCCTTTTAATTGGTCCATCAGCATCTGTCAGTCAGCAGGAGAGGTGGGGCCACTTGCTGTCACATATTAACTGAGCTAACGGATGCAGTGTGGATCCTACATTATAAACGCCTGTAAAATGGGCACAAGACAAAAAAGTGCCAAAAAATGCCCCAGATATTTATGATGTATAATTGTTTTCTTTTTATCTCTTATCCAACATATAATTTATCCCCTTTTATCTATTATCTAACATTTCATAATAGCCTTTTTTAGGCTTATCTAGTTATGGGTTCAAAGCCTCTGTAGACACAGTATAGTGAACTGTAGCTGACATATATGCTATCTATTCCCTTATAAGTAATATGGTGCCATAGTACTATCAGATACCATTGTACAATGATATACACCATGGTACTGAATGGTTATTATGTTCACTATCTCATTCCGCACCCTGGAATTTACATGGTACTCAAGTGTACTTCAAGAAATACCAATACCAGGAATAGCAGCCAGCATTAATACTATAACTACATTTAATGTTTAAACAATTTTTATTTATTTTATTTTATTTTATTTTGTTGATATGGGGAATTTCTTTCACTTCATTGATTTAAGTATTTTACATAAATGAACGACACACTGTCTTTGTATATGATTAGAAAAATATACCCATATAGGAACAATAGGGAAAAGTTATGTAACGTAAATGACTGTCAGTATCATTTAGTTAGTATCAGTTAATTAGTTAGTTAGTTCCAAGACTCTAAGACTCTAAGACTCTTAGAAGGTAAATTGATGTCAATATATGTTAGTTAGTTAGTTAGTTAGTTAGTTAGTTAGTTAGTTAGTTAGTTAGTTAGTTAGTTAGTTAGTTCCAATAGGAAAATGTTATGTAATTTATAGACATTGCTGTAAACATCTATCCACAATTCCATCTGGTACTGGGAGTGGATGAAGAGCACCTGGCATAAGTAGGGAGGGAACAAACAGATGGATAAAGAGGTAGAGAGAGGACAGAGAAGTGCTCTTTTCTCTTTTCAGGACAAACAGCTTGGCTCTGTGTTAATTGAGAGCCAGTCATTAGAGGATTAGTTTGCTAGATCAAGTTTCAGCTAACGCCATAAGGCTGCAGCCTCACCCACAGCTGTTACATTCATCCTTACAGTACAACACACACACACACACACACACACACACACACACACACAGTGAAGTCAAGAGGAGGTTAAGCACATGCACAGAATGCCTCCGTAATGCAATGAGAGAAGACGTTTGGAAACTGTTGAGTGTTGTTTTTGTTTTTTTTCACAGTCCAAGCTGGCAAGCTGCCCAACGTAGGTACTTGATGTGGGGTTTTTTTCTGCCCTGGAAATATTCTGGTATGACAGATATGAATATGTGTTATTAAAGCATATCATTACTCAGCCATCCCTGCATGTTAGGGCACCCAAGGTTGGCTCAGTACCTCAGACTCGTAATATGTCGAAATGAGACTTACCTTCACGATTGCTGACCATGCAGTTTGTGGGACTTTGCGCCTGTGTGCACACACAAAAACTCCACCATTGGCTTACTAACTTGGGTAATCTCCTTGAAGGCTTATTTTCTTGAAAAACAAAGGGTAGACGGAAGCTGTTTGTTTAGCTTATAGTTGCTGGGTCTTTTATCAAGCTGAATAGTTTGACGGCTGCACTGTTACGTCAAACGTTATTCATGCACACTTCTGGATCAAACCCAAAAAAATGACAGAGTAACTATTTATCACACCTACAAAAGGTCACAATAACCTTATCAATCACATGCTATTGTTTATATAGACTTATAGTTTTATTAACTCTGGCTCTTGAGATTGTGATCGCTAAACTCAGCATAGACGTTGTAACCAGGTAATGCCAAAATCAGCGCCGCCAGCTAGTGGAACGGACCCACGTTTGACTCTTTGATTCTTGCTTTTGTCCCCCCAAAGCACATTTTTCAACACGTTTTGTCCTTTCTGCACCGCTCTGTGATATTTGCACACCTAGTTGCCTGAAGGAGTTTCCGTGGAAACAGACATCATTCAGTCGCTGACAGAGACAAAGAGAGTGAAGAGAGTGAGGGAAGACAAAATAAAGAGAGACAGTATTTTCATTGATTGAGCTGTGGTGGCAGTGGGCTCTGTTAATAAGCCCGTCTGCTGGTTCCTCACTAACTCCAGCTCATCAGATTTGGCTGTTTCTCATCCTTACACTTATCCAACAGCAAATCTAACCACACAAATGAGAGAACGGGGTGACCACAGACAAGTAGACTTTGGATTATGTTAAGCATTGTTATCCACAGAGCTTAAAATACAGGACTTACACTGTGTTCACTGTGTGTTTCCCTATGTGTTTGTGGCAACCTTTAAGAGCATGTTGTGTTTCAAGACCCTGATTTTACACTGGACGTCGAGTGGTGGTGACTTGGCATAAAAGCAAACATTGGGATTCCCCCCCCCCCCCCCCAGTTTTTAGTCGTTTTTTTGAGGATAAGGGCATGTGTGTGCATATAAATAAATATATTTTCTAATGGCTTTCCTCACCCATGCGCCAATGCAAACCCTTTTTTGGCGTTAAAAAAACTACTGTCAAGATTTACTGAAGATAGCAGTGAAAAATAAGCACTGGACAGGGTTATTTTTGCCGGTGACCTTATTGCACATGCATTTGTAGGAGTCTCCCTTTAGAACGCAAAACGGGAGGAGATTATTTAAGTGAATCATGCAAGGTGATTTACTAAGGTTTGCGCTAGTCAATTTACTGGTATTTGCGCCATTATTTACCGGCCAAATAAAGCTAATTTGTGCTGCTCTTGGTAGATTGCGTTGGTCATTATGGAAATGATCCGGCTGCGTCTGTGTTCTTTAATTTGCATGTCGTCAGTAGATTGCGCCCAGTCTTTCACTTTTCAACTTTCCACTCCCATCAGCACTTTTTTGGGGAATGCACTTTCTGATAATTTGCCCTGTTTAGTAAATCTGACCCTTAAACTGCAACAATGACTTCTTAATGAGTTTTTAATTCATCTTTTTTTTCTAGTTTTTTCTAGTTAAAACATCTAAAAATCCTTTAAACATGAACAATTTACTTGAGAAGCAACATTGCATGAGATTTGTGAGATATGTAAATATTTTTTACTTGTTATGGATGTATATTTATATGCATATTTATACAAGTGTAATTTGTCTTAAGATTGATGACTCACACTCAGGGAGCATGCAAAATGCTTTCTAGAATTAGAGCTCACAGCCCCCCGCCTCTCCCCCACCCCCTCTTAGAATAGATGTTATTTTACATAAAAAAAAAAAAATGCAATATTAGTTTTAATTTGTAAGGAATGTTTTAAAGTCCAATTTTATTCCACCAGGTCACTTTAATAGTGTGCGCCTCTCTCTCTCTCTCTCTCTCTCTCATTGCCTTTATTTTTGCTCTGATCTATCGATTCTCTCTCTGCCTCCTCAGTCCTCTTGTGCTATATGATCTAAAATCCATGGGAGCTTCTCTGTACAGCCATCATGCATTCCTCCATACCTCTTTGTATATCATGTACACTTTCTGTCAGGACCACTATCGTCAAAGATGATTGACAATTAGCTAACAGTTTGGATTGGCGGTATGGTTCTGTTCTGGGCAAGAACTCCCTGTGCATCCATGCAGTCCAGCATGGATAAGAGCTGGGAGAGCAGCGATAACCCCCCTCAGGAGGTTACTGAATACTGAAGGAGCTTATATATGGATGCAGTGATAGGCGTCGTATTCCTATAGGTAGACGTGGATCAGCTGAGAGTCAGCTGATGCGAGCTTGACTAACATGACCTGCCAGAACTAACGCTACGCTTGGTTTCTGTTTGCTTTGCATATGTACAAGCCATAGTGACTGCAATTTATCTGTATTGTCAATTGCACAGAAACCCTCATAGTCGTTCCTGAACTGAACCTGTTGGTTAGCTGGACCACAGTGTGATAAATGCTGCCAACTGGAAAGTGCTCTTGAGCAGAGCAGAGCTGGTGCCATGATGGGGTATGGCAAAGGTTCAAATGCTGAGAGATGGTTTATTCTAATGATGGCTTCATTATCTATCTACCTTCACCTACTTATGCAATGTCGTTATTTATCTACAGAGCTCTTAGTAAAGCTTTCTGAAAAAGACCAGCCTAAGCTGGTTTGCTGATCGTAGCTGATCTCTCACTCTTGCCAGACTGAACATTTTGATAGATTTAAAGGGGTTGAATCACCTTTCAGCTGATCAAGCTGGGAGACCTTGCAGCGAAATTTGTAGCAGCGTCTTATGATCCTACATAAATCATTATAATGTACTGATTTAGAGCTCGGGATTCTTTGATGTATAGAAGGTTCAAAATGACAGCACTTATTTGAAATAGAAACCTTATATAAACTTATAAAAGACTGACACTTTTGATCAATTTAATGCATCCTTGCTGAATAAAAGTACTAATTTACATAAAATACACTGGCCTAATAATAATACTAAATTGTATTTTATTTAAAATCTTGAAATTCAAAAGGTTTTGTATGAGGTTTAGGGTTAGGCCATAGAAAATAATTTGCTTAGTATAAAAACAATAAAAGTCAATGGAAAGTCCTCACTACGATAGAAAGAGTGTGTGTGAGAGAGAATCTATCTCTGCAATTCTGGCTCCGTTACATGTGGTAACAGGTTCTGGTGGTTGGAGGTGCGGGTGGAAAAGGGGTCAGTAGATCACCCTCTTTAATGGGCAGTGTCTGTAAGAGAGCCCTGAAATGAAGACAGCCCGTCCAGAGAGACACTTCTCTGATAGCACGTCTCTCTACTGTACAACATGCTTGCCAGCGGGAGCATTACATTTGCACACATAAATTAGCAACTATCAGCATATGTAAACGTGGGTGATTGGCTGAATCTGTGGCGGTGGGGTACGTGTCTCTCTTTGTGTGTTTGAGAGACAGGCGATGACTGTCGCTCGATGATGTCTCTCTCATCATTCCACTCAGGCTTGTTTACCCAACCGCAACAAGATAATGTTTGACACAGTGTGACGCCGAGAGAGAATTTCGCTTTGAAAGTAGGGCCTCTAAGGTTCCGCTCGCTCTCCGGCTTTGATCTGTTAAATGAAATGCCTCATCCTGAGTAGCACATTAAAGGAACTCACCTCCTCAGATTAAGATGACGTGCAAATCGCATATCAATTAAAGCGACTGCTCGGGGTTCAGCGCTGTGATGACATGGCCATCAGTCACTCATACAGGAGGGGTGGGAAAATTTATGGATGTGATGATATGAAGATGAGTAAACGTAAGAGATATGAGTGCATACACGGAGAGAGTAATATAGACTAGATAAGAGACACGATGTGTTAAAATTAATCAATGAAATGAATGAATCAGGATGTCCACGTCCTCTCGACACGTGTTAGCAGTCGTGCTCATGAGGACACTGGATCTCTGTCTTTTATATCTTTCTTATCTCTAGCCTTCTTTATACTGTCCTGTAATCCAAGCGAAAAGCCAAAAATATGAATAGATACGTAAAAGGAAATGAAAGTGTTTTGTGCCACGATATAACAAGCAAATAATACAAAACACTTAGGAAGACACTTTGTTTAACATATTCACATTTATTCACAATCGTCTTTAAATATCATTGGAAGAAATAGGAGTCAGGTAAGACAGGATTTTGCTCCTCAGTATTCTTTGATTGTCCCTCATTGCATTATGTAAGATGTTGTAAAATATCGTCATTGAGTTTGCCCTGCCTTACTAGTTTCCTTATTGATATTACATAACCCTTAACTTAAAATCTTAAAAAAGTTCATATTTACAATAGTATAGTATATTTTAATTTAACCACACTGACTCACATCAAGTTTTAAATAACAATGTTTAAGTGAAAATGTGGGTAGTTGACATGAAGTAATTTTGGTAAAATAATAATGATAATGGTGGTGTTGATCATTATTATATAACTTTTATGAACATTCATATATATTCTCATAACACTACTATACACTATACAATAAGGTTTTTTTTTTTTTTACATTAGTTAATGAATTAACTAAATGACCTAAAAGAGGCAATATATTCTTACATCATTTATTAATCTTTGATCATATTTGTTAAGAAAAATGTTCACGTTAGTTCACAGCACAATTTTTTTATCTTAAAAAGTTTTTAGTAAATGTTGAGATTCAATACAAGCTGTAAAGGTATTGTTCATTGTTAGTTCTAATGTAGTTAACTAATGCTATCATATGAAACCTTATTGTAAAGTGTTACCGATATATTAAATGAATATTTGTATTTTTAATAATTTGTCACACCACAGGACCACTTAAAATGAACTTCAAAAAAGGTCATATTAAATCAAAAAGCTGTTTAAAAATGGTGAAAAACTTGATGAAATGGTAACAAAAGAAAATGAGAAGAAAATGAAAAGAAATGGTAGCAGTTGCACAACTGAAGACATATATATTCATGAAGCACATCTAGGGTTCACTCTGAGTTAATCGCGAAACAATAGTAACGTCGTGTAACATTGTTTGGCAGCAGTTAGCCATGGTAAACTAATTTCATTAGAGTATCGTTCACATGCAGACCACCTTGTCGATTGTGATTTGGAACTACATCCAGCCCTCGACTGTTTTTTCCCCCTCTATCTTGCATCTCTAGTATCCTCTCTTTCATTTCCCTCTCCCTTCTGCTCCATTCCTCCTCCAGCCTGCAGTACATGTGTAGGGAGAAGTGCCATCCCCCGTTCTCCATCAGTATGTCTTCCGCACGGTCCAGCAGACCAGAGACCTGCTGTCTGTCCTGGGAGTTCCTGTTGTTAAGAACGTGGTACCTATACCTGCACCTCTCCAGCAGCCATTGGAGATCCTTCCCGGACGTCTGGATGTAGTCCTGCATGCTGCAGTCTCGCAGACGGTCGCCCAGCGTGAACACAACCATGGTGTGGCGCCACACGCCCTCTGTGAGGATCTCCATGCGTTTCTGTATGACTGCTTTCTCGGAGTGGCTGAAGTTCAGTAAGGGAATGACAAGGAGCACAACGTGGGGTCCGGGCTCACACAGCGATAAGGCATTAAACAGCTCCAGTTTCTCCTGTTTAGGGACGAGCTTCTCGTTTGTGCCCCATCCACTGGCATCCACGACCATCAGGTTTCGGCCTTCAGATTCTCTGTGTGCTACTGCGCTGGCCGCTCCGCCCCATGTATCGAATGCATCCTTACCCAGGAGTGTGTTGCCCACTGAACTCCTTCCGGTCCGCTTCTGCCCCACGATTAGCAGCCTCAGAGGTGGGGCACCATGACCAGGGTCTGTTAGAAGACATTTGTTGCAGGGCAAATTAGATTTTAAAGAGAAAAATGTTGTAAAGCAGACTCTTACAAAACACAACATTTTTTAGTGCATGTTTACACAGGAAAGCAATTTAAAAAACATGACAGCTTGACAAGCTTCCTGTGTAAACTATTTTAACTGCATTTTCAGTTTATACTGGTTTGCAACTACTAAATAAAAATAATATTTAACTCAAATTAAGTAGTATTTGTGCCATTAGAGTTTTGCAAAGCCAGTCTATACGTAATGTAAAACAAAATAGACGTATAGACTGGCTGTGCAAAAATCTAATGGCACAAATACTACTTAATTTTTTATTATTATATCAAATAGAAAAAATATATATATTTAGAAAAATTGTCCAGACCCAACAGTCTTACCATTATTGTTCACATTCGCGTTGTCCATTAATCCTGTTTTCCAGTGTTTTTCAATACACGTGTAATGCAGTCCAAGCCCATCTGACTGACAGATAGTCGCAAACCGTATGCACAGGTTATTATCACTGATCTGGTCATTTACATGAGAAGGGAGTGATCATAATTCTCCTCCCACTTCTCCTTTCATGATTACAGATAAGCTTTTTTTAGTTCCTCTCACCCTTGGCAGTAGAGTTTATTGTTTCCACTCTAAGCTATAATTGTAAAGACATGATATAAACTAAAGAAATGGTTTGTTGTACTAACCATTATTATTACAGTGTCATACAAAGCAGGAAAAACAAGTGACTAAAGTTTTTAACAAGTGACTAAAAGTGAAGTGGTTGTTTTGGTTATAAAGTCACATGGCTGATATCAAGGCCACGAGTAAGTAATGTGCCAAAACGTGACTGTAACTACTTCTCTCTCCAGTCAAACAAAATAAGCATTGTGCCTTATTTTTTTGTTCTGCTGGTGTGTCATGATGAATAAGACTTTTTTGTGTGCAAATTGCTGTGGCATTCAATTGATTGGGACAATTTATGTAAGAATGGATTTGTGAAGGATTTACGCTGGAATTCATTTTGCTCATGTTTCTTTAACAAGGTCCAGTGTGTGAAATCTCACAGTGAGAATATTTTACCTTCACTTCTAGCACATTCAGTAAAAGTAATATTAAATGCAATATATTACATTTGGGGGTAAATATTAAATGATGTGAAAAACATGACAGGTTGCCATTGTACTCTGTCCTATGCTAGAGCAGACTGTTGTTTTACTCGCTTATTATTAATAGATTGCTATGACAGTCCCATACTTTTCCAAATTTAAGTGTGTAATAATAGTATTTTGATTGGTAATTAATGATATTATATGATTCGTTTTTATGAATGTATAAGGGTAAGCGTACATTTTAGGTGTTGTAGCTGAGCACCATTTTTTTTACGTTTTTTTCAATATTTTAATCACCATTATTTTGCAGGTCCTTTAAATAGTTCAGCACCCTGTGGTGTGACAACTGAATTTTTAAAAGTGCAATATTCCATGTCTCTAAATTAATGTAATGCCCTAAAACTACATGACCAATGATTGGAAATTGAAAAATGTGGTTTAAGAGTTTTAGATCAAGTATAGCCAAGTAATACAATATTCATGATGAGAAATGTACCCCCCAAAAAATCAAAATTTGAATGCAATACTTAGATCAAATACTTGCTGATTATAATCGCAATACGCAAGTATGTAAACACTATATTCGCATCTATTCCACTCTGACCAAAGTGCACATGTGCTTGTGACTTACACTGATGATGTCGTCATGCACATATTCGTAAAAATAGCGATAAAGAAGGCATCACATTTTTGGGGTGGTGAAGAAAATGAGTTCGTGTTAACAACGTTGCACAAGTATGTTGATGGTCAAATACATCAAAATAAATAAAGACATTTAGGGGAGTAACCGGAAAAATCCAATACGTCCATAGAAATGTGTTTTGCATTTGACGCGAGTAGATTAAAACAGTGGCCAGTAAAACATTCTATGTGAGATCATTGTTTGTGCTGTTCATTGGGGTATATGAATAATAAAATAACCACAGTTCTTTCAAATGATCAGAATAATGAGAATTGCATGTAAACGGGAGTGAAGAGGTTTGCTCATGTCATGTTAACATCTTACTGCTATTAAGTCCTTACTCTGATTGTTGGAAACAATCACATTATTTGTGCACATGTAGAGATGCAACCTCTTTTACATCTGTTTGTCTGCATGTAATTGTGCGTTACCGTTGAAGTCATTGGCATAAAGGAACTAGAAGTAACAGCTTGCAACCACATATTTGTGTGCAATAACTATTCCCAAGAACCGTAAGTGTAATCAACTAGGTTATAGGTGTGTTTTACAACTGTGTTGTGTTTTCAGGATTAATTTAGCACATATTTCCGTTCTATGAGAATGTTTTCTCACTAGTAGCTGGTAAATGATTTAGCTGTCGGTCACGCTGACTGGATGTAAGAAAACGTGGCTTTGTTTTTATGGTGTTTTGTTCCTCTACTCGCTTTCCTGTTCCTTTATAGTCACTTGCCTCACAGTACTTATTTAAATTTACCCTAGAGGAGGATCTGCACACCACGTGAAAGACAAAGACTGAAGTGAACTGTAAACAGAGGCCTGGTGGACGTGCGATGGCATCTGAGTTTGAATGACTCACATCTTTAGGAGGGAAAAAATCTTTTTGGTTTGAGCTGAGGAGAGAACAGATGAAAAGAGGATATGAGAGGAGTAAGGAAGGAATATCTGTGGGCTGTAGCTCTCAGCCAAGACACATGGCATTTATTTCCTTGCATGCAGTGTTCTCACTTTGCACTCTCTTTGGAGAGTTTTTTTTTTTTTTTTCTACGGTATGATAAACTTTAAAGGACTGCTGCTTTTTTGCAGTGCTGAAGTTTTGCTCTACCCTACAGCTGTGTGTGTGAAAGTGTGACATTTAACCTTTAAGTATTATTTGAAAGTCTTCATTTCAGAGGGAAGAGTTCATTTTGCACCCACCATTAACAGCATATTTTTTGACATGCTATTTGCATTGTTTTAGCACAGATGAATTATGCAAATTGGATACGAACTGAAAGCAATGTGCATCACAATAAAGCATATTACTTTGTAAATTTGGACCAGATTGTTTTGCCTGTTCCTCTCCTGAGCGTATTGTGTGCATCAGGAGGACTTGACTTGTTGATCTGTCCCCTTCATGTAATCTTGCCTACATCTTGCTATAAGTTTTCTATTTCTCAGTATGTCCCGACATATTTATTTATTCTTGGGTATATGCTGGTGCAGAGTGGCTTGAGTTTCACGGACCCAAATATAAAGCAGCATAGTATCCTCTTCAAAAACTTAATGGCTCACGCAGTCAGATACTCCTTGTGTTCTTCACCTCCCCCAGAAACACACACTCGCGTATAAACGCGCTGTCCTGTTTTGTGTCAGAACTCTGTGTTTCAGCGCAGTTTCCTGGATACTTCCCCAGACTTTTAACATCTGGTTTTTAAATCCGTCTGAGGTGATCAGATCATGAGGGTCCACAGGGTCCAAAATGTTCGCATTTGTAATGTAAACTCTAATGGGTTCTGATGCATCCCGGACAGCAGTAAAGGACCACCTACCACCGTGCCAAAACAAGCACTTTAGACTTTGCTTGCTCTCTGGCTTTAACAATAAGTACACGTTTTGCACTGTATTTTTAACATGCAGTGACACACTGACTTAGTAAGTCATAGATGCAGTCACAACATCTGATGACAAAGTGCATGCCAGGTTTAAGCGGCTCAATTGACCACTAATAATCAAATCAGACATAAATGTTAATACAACATGGCCTTCTTGAAGCTTCCCTTCCCTAATGGTACTCCCTCCTGCGGGCATCATCACTTTCTATAAATAGACTTGTATTCAATGTATGCATTTGTCGTAAACTGTCAAACCAGGTGCATTACTATGGCAAGGTCACAGATAGCAGCTGCATCTACAGAGCTCTACTTGTGTGGTTAGAAACACCTCCATTTCAAAGATTTAATGCATAAGCCATTTGTCACGGTGAATGCCACTAAATGTCAAGGTGGTAAGCGCTTGACAGCTTGTATGGGTTTCGTACAGGTTTGCTGCTTCATTTATTGTGTCTAACATTGCACAGGGCTTCTCTGCCAGTGCCAGTGGGCTTTTGCTGATTGCTGCGTTATTTGGTCTAATGCATCTGTGTGCTTTATGCACCAGACAAAAGGTCTATTTCAGAACTTAGTGAGGTAAATAGGCAGCTGACTTTTAAGGGAACGTCCTAAGCTTCATGGCACCTATTAAGTGGGTGATTTGGAGTGCTTTATATAGGGAGCAACTTTATACCAGTGTTATTTGAATATTATTTATATACTATTGTAGTATATACTATATATTAATATTTATAACTAGCTTTTATTTTTTTAGATTTTCAGATTTCATATTAATTTAAGTTTTAGTCATTTTTTGATGTGCTTTTTTAATATTTCACTTTTAAAGGGATACTCCACTTTTTTCGGAAATATGCTCATTTTACATCTCCCCCAGAGTTAAACAGTTGAGTTTTACCGTTTTAGAATCCATTCAGCCGAACTCCGGGTCTGGCGGTACCACTTTTAGCATAGCTTAGCACAGATCATTGATTCTGATGAGTCCAGTAGCATTTCTTTCAAAATGACCAAAGAGTTTCAAAATTTTTCCTATTTAAAACTTGACTCTTCTGTAGTTAAACCGTGTACTAAGATCGACGGAAAATGAAAAGTTGCGATTTTCTAAGCCTATATGACTAGGAACTACTCTCATTCCGGCGTAATAATCAAGGAACTGTGCGGCTGTACCATGAGTGCAGCAGGCGTAATGATATGACGCAGCGCCTGAAAATAGGTCTAATAGGTTAGACAAACTTAGTCCCGGTCACGTTGGAAGAAGTTACCGAGCTGGGGACTATTTTCAGGCGCTGCGTCATATCATTACGCCTGCTGCACTCATGGTACAGCCGCACAGTTCCTTGATTATTACGCCAGAATAAGAGTAGTTCCTAGCCATATAGGCTTAGAAAATCGCAACTTTTCATTTTCCGTCGATCTTAGTACACGGTTTAACTACAGAAGAGTCAAGTTTTAAATAGGAAAAATATTGAAACTCTTTGGTCATTTTGAAAGAAATGCTACTGGACTCATCAGAATCAATGATCTGTGCTAAGCTATGCTAAAAGTGGTACCGTCAGACCCGGAGTTCGGCTGAATGGATTCTAAAACGGTAAAACTCAACTGTTTAACTCTGGGGGAGATGTAAAATGAGCTTATTTCCGAAAAAAGTGGAGTATCCCTTTAATGGGTGTTTCCACGACACGGAAAACTATTTATGCATTTTGGCCATTCATTTACACAACAACGGCATTTTGGGGACCTGTAAACGCAAACTTTTGAAAACGGGTTTCAAAGTTTTATTCGTTAGATTTTATTCGTCAAAAGAATTAATTACGTTAGTTTCCTTCTTAAAGGATATATACAGTGTTGTCTAATAATCTAATATTCTTAATTATCTTAAAATACAGCATAATTATGTTTTGGAGCAGAATATGAGTCATAAGTGTACATGTGGTTGTATATTGTGATGTTATGGTTGTTTTCTGCTTTTTATTTGAATCGTAAAACAATAAAACTTTGGTCTTCATTGTAGTTTTTATATCGTTTTATTGATAAATAAGACGACTATGATGCTTACAAATGCACCGTAGGCAGTTCACTAGATTTTGAGACAGACCAATAGTCAAAACACAGACTAATTGTTAGAGTTGTGCCATTAGCTTAATTTTTCAAGTGCTCACCAAGTTTGCTTTCTAGTGAGGTCAAAACATGCTTGCAATTTGAACTTTAAACTTTCATGTGTGTATTATCTTGGTGTGGCTAGTCTCTTAATGGTGATCCTTAAAAAGCATGGCTCGGCAAATGAGGCCTATGAGGGCTAGGGTGACCGTATTGCTCTCCTTACTGTCCATCTCAGCCGGAGCCATTACCGCACTGAGGCTCACATGGGCCTTCATGTGTACCGACCATATAAAACATGCATTAGTGCTGCATAATGCATGATTCTACGAAACTCTACCCATTCTCTCATGGTCCAAAGTCATTGCTATTGTGCGATGTTGCTTATGGGGTTAAGAAAAGCAAGCAAGTGAAGCGTTCAGTACAAAGTGGAAGAATCCACCCAGAACTTTAGTTATTTTGGTAATTGGTATTGATCTGATTTTAATGCTTTAAAGATTTTCTCCCTTGGTATTTGATGTACAATGTTTACCAAGGTTAATCATGCAGAAAGAAACACTCAAATGCAGCAATAAATGAAGAGGAAACAGCAATGGTCCATTGAAAGTTCAGAGCACAACAAAAAGGATGGCCTTATGACTTTGCAAAAATGAACAAAATTGTTAATTAACATTTACATTGTAACAATTAATATTAATATTTTTTTATTGTTACTTTTATTTTTTATTAATTTTAATATTATTTTGTTTACATTTTAATAGGCCCTGGAATCGTAGTTTGTGGGACTTCTTAATTCTCTTTAATTCATATTGGGTCTTGGGTAGTACAGAACTATTGAGGGGAGATGGGATGGGAAGACGAAACTGAATATAGATAGCTTTTTGGAGACGCTCCAGACATATTTGTCCCACAGTGATACTGAGAGACACAGCACACTCTTAATCCTCTGAAGGTGACTCGTTTTGATCCACATACTCACACACAATCCTAAAGCAACCAAACACAAATCTCTCTGTTCCCCTCTCTAAGCACACAAGCAGTGGGTGTTCCATACTCACCTTTGATGCTCAGAGGGAAAGACTATTTTAAGTTCGCCCACCCCTCTCTGGAAGGAAGCAATACAATTGTAATGCTAATGAGCGAGGTGCAGAATTAATATCTGAATCATTCAGAGTTTCCTAATTTAGAATAATGAAAGTGGGAAGCTTTGAATTTGCTTCTGGTTCTGTTCATTTATAGCCACAGGTCCACAGAGAGAGGACACCCACTCTACCCGCTGCGCCCCGTGATTCATTACCTGCGGCAGACATTAGCATGTAATGACTCATTTATGTCTTAAATTGACTATTGTCTAAGTGTCTAAAGGTCAATTCCCCTGCTGGGCCATGTTAACGGTTTGCTGATCTGGAATATTTGAAGTTGTGAATTTCGGCTGTCATGGGCATTGGTGCTAATCTGTCCTTGATTAGGCAGTGTGATCAGGTCTGCTTGATTTGTTATGCTTGGAAAAAGTGGAATAATCCAAGCAAAAATGAAAATTCGTTTTTTATTTAATAAATTAAATAAATGTATTTAGATGCAATGCAAGTGAGTGGTGATCACAACTTTTGAGCCATATTTAAAAGGCAAGATTGTCAGTGAATAGCTACTTCTAAGTCTGTTTATCACAGAAAGCTATCATATGACTTCAGATGGCTTGGAATATACAGGAGTGCACATGTAATTTTATGATGCCTTTATGGTGCTTGCTTGTTATTTTTGAAGCTTTACAACTTCTGGTCACCATCCACTTTCATTGTGGAAAATGGAAAAAGGCAACTCATAAAGGTCATAAAGGTTAGAAACGACATGAGGGTGAGTAAATTATGACAAAATATTCGTTTTTGGGCAAGCTATCATTTTAAATCAGCTCCAAATGATCTTATATGCCTTACTTTTCCATGATCTACATACAGAGCCTTGTGGGTTAGTCATTGAAACTTCAGGATGCATTTGGATCTCCGTATCTGTGTCTCTGTTTCTCTGAGGCTACTGGGAAATATAAACTTGTGCTTCCAACTCTGTCTAAGTGCTGTTGGGAATCTGTAGGCGGATGGTGTGTTTCTGGCTCCTACACGTATGCCTGTGTGTGCTTAAGTATATCTCAGTTGATTTGTAATGTTTGTACTGTGTGTCTTTGATTAAAGTTCCAGTTTTAAACTTAACACGCCCTGCTGACTAAAATGCATATCGCACCTCAATTTGTAAAAAGGCCCCTTCAGTTTTCTAAGTCTGAATCCATTACATCCTATCTGGATATTTTATTGGGCTCCCAAAGCCTCATCCATTTCTAGCCTATGATGAATCTGTCCATTACAAAACTATCTATTTCTGCTAGAGAGTTTCCTTTTCCCTGTGCCCGGCCCTCTGCACCCCCCTGTCATTGTGACAAAGCTGTTTACCTGGCCTTCCAAAACCCTGCTGCGTCCACTCGGCCATTCACCAGTTTTAATCTCATCCAAACTCCAGTGTTGAGCGGTGAATTCCGCCGGACAGATCCATGGAAAGAGGCTAGGGATGGGCGTCTGGCATCTTCCACGATCAATATTCGTCTACAGTCCATTTTGTTGACTGTGTAAAACTTGGTGGTCATTCTGCATGTACATGGAGATCCGCACTGTGTGTCTTGGATTTGATCCTCTAATGGCTCTGTGAAATATTGTGAATAGTAAAAAAAATTAATAATTGCAGCTCTTAACACTATAGGATGAAAAAATAAACCATGGTTTATGTTCATTTAGTCAGGGGATGGTTCACCCAATAATGGAGGAAATATTCTAAAAATAATATATATATTAAGAAAGATATAAGTATCTTTCAACTGTTTCTGTCCATACAATGAAAGCCAATGGGGTCCAAAACAACATTGTATATGGAAGAAAAATAAATAAAAAAATAATGACATTTTCCAAATATTTTTCAAGTATTTTTCCAAATAGAAGAAAAAACTAATTTGAAATGACAGGGTGAGTAAATTATGACATTTTTTTCATTTTGGGTATGCTATCCCTTTAATAAGAATTCACTACTTAAACCAAGTGTTTGGGGGTTTTAAAACAGGGAGCCAAATTTGGTCTCCAAGCAGCTGTTATTCTGAGGATTTCTAGCTTTGTAACATTTTGGCATTCTTGTCTTCGGAAAGATTCTGATCTGTAGCTCTCAGAGGGAACGTCTGAAACATTTTTATTTATGTTCGCTGATATAAATTCCCTACAGCACCATCACTGGATGCAGTCAACTGGTTGATTGATTCAACTAATTGAATCATAATAGCTCAGTTGTCTGGTGGTTTCTGAGCAAACGTTGGCGCGAGATGTATTTTTGTTCATCTTTCGACATGTTAGGCTTGAGGTATTTGTTCTTTTCGTTGCCCACCATGCCCATAGAGAGTGCACATCTTTTGAAGTGGCAGAGGTCAGGCATGCTGACCTCACTGTGTGTATCTGCGCACAGATCACCGCCTCAGGGGAGGGACTGTAGACATAGCCGGTCCGAGAGAATGAGACTGTGATTTAAAAGACTAGCCCACAGCATCTCATGAACTGCCTCACCGCTGACCTTTCTAAGAGCACTTCTAGTGGAAAATTACAGCTTCTGGGACTAATGACCTCATCCAGCAGGTTCAGTTCATATACAGTTATTATCTCAGAAATCAAATGTTCTATACATTTTTAATCCAGTTTTGTTTAAAATTGTTTGCGCTTATAAAAGAAAGCGGTGTTAAAAATCATGGTTGATATCACTTTCAGTTCATCTGTAACATTAACGGGCGAAATGACAGTATATTGGTGACGATTTCAAGGGTCTAATGATAGAGATTTTGCTATATGATGTATTTTGCAGTATGTATGTATCCGTGCTACGCAGGACTGCTTAGTTATTGACATGTTAGAGCAATAAAGAAACATGCATGAATGAGAAAATTAAGTATAGGACTTACTTAATGTTAAAGGATTAGTTCACTTCAGAATAAAAATTTCCTGATAATTTACTCACCCCCATGTCATCCAAGATGTTTATGTCTTTCTTTCTTCAGTCAAAAAGAAATTAAGTTCTTTGAGGAAAACATTCCAGGATTTTTCTCCATATAGTGGACTTCAATGGCAACCAATGGTTTGAAGTCCAAATTACAGTTTCAGTGGAGCTTCAAAGGGCTCTACACGATCCCAGCCGAGGAATTATCTAGAGAATCTGTAATAAAAAAATAAAATAAAAAATGTATATACTTTAACCACAAATGCTCATCTTGCAGAACTCTGCGATGCACCACGCATTACGTAATCACGTTGGAAAGGTCAATCGCGACATAAACGCAAGTACCATTTACAAAGTGAACGTGCAAAGACTAAGTCAAATGCCTTTTGCAAAAAAAAGGTAAACCACCAATGTCGGACGATTTTCCTAGTTGGAGGAGAAAATTATATGGGAGATTTTCGCCCTACCGCGGTACTTCTGCATATGTCACGCATGACCTTTCCAACGTGATTGTGTAATGTGTGGCACATCGCAGAGCATTTGTGGTTAAAAAGTATATACAATTTTATATTTTTTTGAAAATGACAGATCGTTTCTCTAGATAAGACCCTTATTCCTCGGCTGGGATCGTGTAGAGCCCTTTGAAGATGCACTGAAACTGCAGTTTGGACTTCAGACCATTGGGTGCCATGGAAGTCCACTATATGGAGAAAAATCCTGGAATGTTTTCATAAATTATCAGGAATTTTTTATTCTGAAGTGTACTAATCCTTTAAAAAGAGTTAAGTGCATAAGCATGCTCTTGAAAGGTCACATACTTAATCTGAAGTGAACGTAATTAATTGAGGAGGGGATCTGTGCATTGTCTTAAAGTGACAGCCTAATATACATTACCTACAGAAATTGTGCATGATATGCAAGTACTATGGATGTATTCTGTATTCACATTTTATGCTACACTGTTATTGTTACATGATCTTACTATGTGTAATTTTTCCGTTTAATTCAGTGTCATCCATATCTAGTGGCGTCGTCCTGGTATCAACTTTCACATTCACATCAAACAAAGAGTCAAGAAGGAGATACTGCATACTTTATTTCTAGTGTAAAAGTGGTAGTGCTTCATATTAATGGTTCAGCGCCTTTCACCAGATTTATTTTTTCCTCTCTCTGCTGTAAGACAGATTTCATGCTATACAACACAAAACCAAATACAGACACGTGCACATTCCTGGAAACATGCAGTTCCTGTTGTTTAGCTGTTAAACTTCACGTTCTGAAGTATCACTAGCATTAGACTTAGTTGAATACTTGACCTGGCTAAGTATAATAAAATCCCTGGTTTCATAACTGAATTATTAGGCTAATGAACGTGAGTTTTATGAGTCATCACATTCAAGGGCAGTGAAGCCTCCATCATGACCGCAGCCACAAAATACAGCTTTTTGAGAGTACATCTACACCTAATTATCTGATAATTTACAATTGAGCGTCATCATTACCAAAGCAGCCTTTTACCAAACGCAAAACCCACAGCAGAAAGTATTCATCCAGGAGGAAAGTATTCATCCTGCTGTTGTTTTGGGTGCTATGTTGTACTGAGCTTGTGTACTCTCTCATTCTGTGGGAGGATCACAGGCTCCTCGACGTGACCGCCACAAATCTTTCAATTAATCAGCTGAAGACATTAATCAGTTCACAATGATTTAATCGAATTACACCGCTGGGTTTGATCTCCACGTACGCTTCCTCCTCTGGCGCAAAGCTTTCCAGAAGGTTCCACCCTCCCCTTCCCGCCCTGGCGCAGGTCGTAGAGAGTGTCAGACCCCCCTGTGTGAGGCTGCCTGCCACTGCGGCACCCCCGCTGACTACGGAGGGTGGATTAATTGGATTTTACAAAATGTGATGCTTTGATATTTACTGTACGAATCCCATTGCTTTTCTTGCAACCACAAGAAATTGCTTTTTGGAACAGCAATAATGGTGAAAAAAACTGTGTCGGACTGAAATAGATGCAGTTCACTCTTTTCTTCTGCATCAGATCTCATTTATTAGGAGCCTAAATGGAGGAGTCAGAGACGTGAAAGAGCTTAGCAAGTGCTGGAGCTTGACGATTTGTTAAACATGGAAGTTCGAAAAAGGGCTCCCGTATTCCCATATTGTGGTTTATTATTGCTAGTAAAGACAGAACGGTTTTCAAGTCACTGGAGAGCCATCGCTCACAGTAGTTTTAGGCTCACAGATTGAATACTCAATGCATGTTTTCTTATGGGCCCGTCCTGCAGACTTTTATAAAGTAAACTTCATTAGGTTTATTTTTTTGTTCACTGAACTGTCATAAAAAAAGGCATTTCTATCACTCAAATCAGCATTTATTCTGTGATGTATTTTTTAAATAAAATGACCAGATTCTTTTTGTCTTTCTAAGGTTAATTTAGAGCATTTTTTATATATATTAAATACAATTACATTTTTTATTATAATGATATTAAAAATCAAAGTCATGGACATCAAAAAGCATTTTTCCAATTCAACTTTTTACTTGAATTGTTATGCTGAAAATATTTGTAATTACCAATTCTGTATTAAAAATGGACACTTCACATTTCCCAGGTTCTCAGAAGCAGAATTTGTCGACATCAAATAAAATGTTTGTATTTGCATTTGCTCTAATAGCAAACGAAAAAATCTGAAATAGCATAAATTTCCACGTCTTTCCAAAAGAGGGAAAAATATCGGGATATTGATTACAGCAGTCAGAAAAGAGAAAGATGTCAAATTTTCCGTCACTCCCGCATTATTTAGTTTTTTGTAATTCACTGACAAGTTAATATAACACAAAGTATAGCGTTATAAACGTGTATTAATTATTTTTTAAATGCAAATATTATAAACTTTACTATATCTGCAATGTTGATAACTGTGAAAACGCACCTTCAAAGTCTGAAAAGGAAGTGTTGATTTTTTTTTTCCCTAGTTCGTTTATAATATCAATGTTTTTAGGCCTACAGTTTGACTATATACTGTGGTTATATAGATGTAGTGTGTGTGTGTGTGTCATGAGGAGATCAAAACGACTGCATCTGTGTGGGAAGAAAACCAAAATGTATCAGCCATTTTATTAGGTTGTTCTGAGAGTCTGATAACACACACAATGGAATCACATTGACATATCCGAGACATGTAATTGCATTTATTGTGTATAACTCACATCAATATGATTTGTTGTTGTATGCGGCAAGTACGCAGTGCCTTAATGTTATTGAGTAGCGACGGGGAGCGGGGGAGGCTGTTGTGTATTTCACGGACATCATTACAGTCTTCAGACTAACCTTGAGCTTGCTGGCCTTTGCGTCTTTGAATGTGGGCTGGAAATGAAAATTATTCCATTTTACTGCAGTACAGCACTACGTCCATGCTTTGATCCATCTGTCACTTATGACCCTGACTGCCAGTCACCTCTCTCATCCCCTCCCGCACCCGCCCACTGGGTACTTCTGAATCCCGTCTACGCTTGCCATCTGGCTCTTTGTGAGACGTGCCGGACTTACTGTTGATGTGACTCTTAATGAATATATTTAGAAGGAATAGTTTTACTGCTATCAGAAGGTTATGTTGTCATTCAGCTTTGGTTATTTAGATCATTAATTTGCTAAGATTTTAGATCATTCATTTGCTCAATAATAGTACATAATTATTGTGGTGGCAACACTGTTGCACATCGCTCTCTCAAAAACTTGATTCTGATTTGTGACAAACATCCATAATTGAACTGCATTCTGCAGTGAAATATATTTGTATAATGACTGTTAATTTTTATAATTCTAATAACAATTATTATTATTATTATACAGTTTAACAGTCATTATACAACAGCAATACTAATAATAGTGATAATAATCACATGAATAATAAATATATTTATTATTATTATGAAAAAAATAAAATAGAAAAAAACAATAAAAACATTTTATCATTTTTAATGTCAAGGGTCAATTTACACATTAGAAAATGATAATGTACAGTGTAAGAGATTTATTTTGAGATTTGTGAAAGATTACATGTGCCATCTTAAAATATTAACTTTAAGTGAGTGTCAGATGTTGGCAGTGTTTGCGGGGTTTTTTGGGACAGCTGAATCTGAAACTTTTTTGCAATTCTGTTTGGGGACGCTGGAGCCACAGCAAATGTGCATCAAAACATTTCACGCTCACTAAGTGCAACGCGAAATTTCGATTTGACAAGCAACTACTTAAGCATGAAAAATCATTGCTTTGTGCCATTAAATCATTTCACTGTGCGTGAAGGGCTCCATTGGGATCCATTGTTTCGTTTTAACTTCTTGTTGTGGTGAAAATTTGCATTAAGTGAGGGCATTACAGTGCTTATGCCTTCAGTTCAGTTGCCAGGATGGAGGAAGGCATAACTCACGACATGTTCTGTGTGGGACTCCATCACAGCTATAAATATTCAGTGTGGGGGCTTGCATTGTGCCAGTGCAGCTGCATAACTATTCCTAACTATTGTTGGTCTCACATACTTACTACTAACCATTAGCCTGTCACGATCTCTCATTCTGATTGGCCAACAGAAGGAACGGGCTCTGACTCTTGCAGCCTTCCTTGTGATCTGATTAGTCATATCAGCCCAGGTCCTGATAAAGACCTGATGATCAACAGTGGAGATGTGGCATCTTGTCCAGATGGAGCCGTGGCTGTTTTTGTGTTTGTCGGAATGAAATCTTGGCTGGAGCAGCGTCTGACTCAAAGCAGATGGGTGGCGGCAGACTCCTCTGTGAGGTAGCAGCTCTCTTGATGAGATACTGAGCTCTGGTGGCATGATCCATCCATTATTGAACTGCTCTGTCAGCTTATGTAGAAGAGCTAGATGCCCAGAGATGCAGACAAACACTTGATTACGCACTGGGGCTTTTAAAGAAAGCTTTAAAGAAGCTTACCGTAAAATGAAAATCCGGTTATCATTTACTCACCTTCATGCTTTTCCAAACCTTTATGGCTATCATTTTTCTGTGAAACCCAAAAGGAGAAATTTTGAAGAATTGTACTTGTCGCTCTTTACTGTTTACGAAGGCTTTCAACTTTCAAAAAGGATGCAAAGTATATCCAACTTGACTTGTGCCCTATTTTAAGTGTTCTGAAAGCACACAATACATTTCTGTCTGACATTTTGACTTAAGAAATGAATAAGTTGTCATTTATTGAAAATATTCATTGAAAAATTGTATCTGGTATGGAAACGTGACAGTATAATCATTCGTTTGAATCAGATCTTTTCAATGAATCAGTTGATCTGGTTCACAGAATCCATCTGCAGGATTTTTTCATGGATTGGTCCAATTCGTAAACAAATCATTATTTTGAACTGGATATTTTCAATGAATCAACTGACCTGGTTCACGTATTTGGTCTCGGTAAGTTGTTCATGATTTGGATCAATTCGTCATTCGTGATTGAATTATTCCTTTGAGTTGGATCTTTTCAATTAATCAATATCTTGTTCATGGAATATGTCTGAATATTTATTCATGGATTTATGGATTCATGGATTTAACTCATTGACTCAAAGCAGTTCTCGGGTTAACAGCTCCCACTTCTATGGAGTTGTATGGACCACTTTTACGATACTTTGATGGTGATTTTGGTGAAGCTTTTGAATCCATTCAAAGACTTGCTCTTGTTTCGGCCTTGAATCTGTGTGCATTTGAATTTTCCCTTTATGAATACAATTCTAACAGATGCTTTTCTCCTTCATTTCTCTGCAGCGGAGCCTCTCCCCCTGATGGACCTGTGTCGACGTGCTGCGCGACTGGCTCTGGGACGAGAACGTCTACAGGAGATCGAGACGTTGCCTTTGCCCCAGTCTCTGAAGAATTACCTCCAGTACCAGTGAGAGCACAGGCTCTCACGTAGAAACACACACACGGACACAGAGAGGAAGCCTGAGGCGGGAATATAGCGCCACCATCAGGCCGCAGAGGGAAATGTTTACATTGTGGCTCACTGGTGGAATCTTAAATTAGTTTTTATTTTATTTTGTATTTGTTTTTGTTCAGTTTTCATTTTCCTCTTTATGAGTTGTTTAAATTATTGATGGCTTTGGAAGAACAGACCTGAACAGACCTGCAGCGCCTCCAGGTGTACGTCTCGCCCTGGAGAATACGACAGGAAGCGGCATTTCAGAAAGCACATTAACCTTGGGATGCCTTTGAAAGCCCATAGTAATAATCGTCCCTCTTTCCCTGGGTGTAAAGCCTGCAGAGCAGAGTCAACGGACACAGGAGACCGAGGCGGCTGAAGGTCGGGCTCAGCAGCCTCCTGAGTCGAAATCCGCCAAACGCGAGCCTAAGCCCTGGAAGGTGGCAAGCAGGTGCCAGTACTTGCGCACAAGACCACCAGGGGACAGTAATATGACTGACAGCAGCCATTTTCCCCCTTTTTTCCTGGGATGGATGTGTTTCCCGAGGACACACTCATGCGTACGCACATATACGACCAACAATCATATACGGATTTCACTTCTTCTTTTTTTTCTCTGTGGGCTTGAGTCACTTTTCTATCTGATTTTATTGTCAGTGTGAGAATTTCAGTTGATGATGATTATTTTATCAAGATGTTTGGCTATCTTTACATTTATTTATCAGGTTCTAGTTCCTTTTTAATTGAAATGAGGATGTGCGAGCACATAGATATTGAACACTATCATACACTCGTCACATATGGCTTTCTATTTTAAACTGGGATGCTGCTTTTATTATTCTTAATATTATTATCATGATTATTATTCTGCCTGAATGCTCAGATAGAAGTCTGTTTTTTCAGAGGCACACAGTGGAATGTAAAGATCTTGCTAGCGTTAGCATATTTGAAATGTGAATAAAAGCCAAGTGAATGAGAAGGATTTCATTGATAGTTTTGTTTTCTGAGACAGAATATGTCCAGATGAGTGTTTCAACCTTCTTATTGAATAAAAATGTGTGTTTTTCAGCTCAGAAGGGCCTATTTACATAATACCACTTCTTTTCCTAACGTTCCACTGAGAGTTACCTCGTTTCCCACTTCTCTCTCTCTCGCTCTCATGTCTGACTCCCACTCTATCACAGTCTGAGGCTGATCTAAAGTATTATCTAACCTAAATCTGTGAAGAATTGGATCACTCTTCTCATGCTCAGGTTCATGAGAGTTTGTTAACCAGTCACTAACCGCAAGTGCCTCAGTAATCCAAACCTCTCACTCAGTTATTCACCTTAAGAAAAAAACCTTAACATTTTTTAATTGAACAAAATTACAGGAAATGCTGACTAATCAATTTATTGACATATCAGTTTTTGCTAAATAAGGATAATTCAAAGATGCTGCTGGACAATGATTGAATAGACAAAAAGTGTCTGTATAGGGCTCAGCCTGGTCTAAGGCAAAATAGTCCAATTCAAGTGAAGTAGCAGAACTGTAAGAATTTGACTTTTATTATAGTATGTTCTGTGTACACTATGTTTGTAAATAGTTATACACTACTGTTCAAAAGTTCGGGGTCAGTCTTCTTTTTTTCAAGAAATTAATTAAAACCGCTATTTTAAACGGTAATAATATTTCACAATATTACTGTTTTTACTGTATGTTTGCCTTGGTGCGCATAAGAGACTTCTTTCAAAAACATTTAAAAAAATATTACTGACCCCAAAGTTTTGAAGTAGTGGTATTATTGTGTAATTTAATGATGTCATTTTATGTATTTTATAATGGGTGTTAAATATTTTAAATGGGTAACCTTACAAAATCCCTCAGTAATCCAGCTTGGATCAAATCTTAAGTGCCAACATCGAAGAGAAACTCCACACTGTCTCTGCACTTCTTCCATTAAGGTCGACAAACTTTAAGTGGATTTTTTAGGTAATGAAAAATGCTGCTCTTTTTTTTTTTTACTGATCTTTGCTTCAAATAGTGTGATCTGATAATCTTGCCCTGTTTTAGAGTATCTGGACATGACTGTCCTATTGGAAATCAATGCAAGACGGCGAGACTTTTTCTTTCTTGGCATCTCTCTTTCACGTTAGGAATCAGCTCAAATGTAATTGAATATCACAGATCCGAGAGCACAGGTACAAAGACAGGAGCCTGATCAAAGCATCGAGACGGAGAACAAGGCGCTGTGGTTCAAGCCAGGACATTGATCCTCCCTATCCTCTGTTTCCCCCCCAATCTGGTCTTAAATCTCTAACAAACATGTTTAACCAAAGGGAACAGACTGTTCCGTGTCTTCCAGCTTTGAGAGAATGGCCGAAGTGTCTGCGTTTGAGTACAAATGCTTACGAAACACCTTGGGAATCACTGATTGTTTATGTTTTAAGTCCTTCATTATTAGCAGGCGATTGTTGAGCTCTTGGAAATGAGTATTGTACTGACTTCCTCCCAGTGTGATTCTCCGTATGCTGTGTAGACATGGGCCGGTGGCTATTTCCTTAACTTACCGGGGTGTAAATAGGAGGGCGAGGGCTCATCCACCACTGAGAGGCCTTGGGAGACGGGTGTAAAAAAAGAAAAAAAGCGAGACTTCCTTGATTTGCTTCCTTCCCTGTGGGTGTGCGGCTGTTGTGTGTGTGAGAGAGAGAATGAGGGTATAAATAGGGAGCCGGTGGCAGTGATGGTCTGGGGAAAAGATCTTTGTGTCCTAAACGACCTCAGCTTCCACATGCAGGTGTATCCTGGCCTGCGCTGGTCACAACATCACTGTGGGTACAAGAAAACAATGTCTGTAAATCTGTTCTGCTGAGAAAACACTGGAGATGGCACATTTTGTTGCAGTGTTCTCGCTCCAGATTTCCCGTTCATGTGCCAGAACTCAGAGAAGGAAGTCCAGGAGAACAGATTGTTTCTTTGAGGGACCACCCTGGTTGGAAAGAAAATATGAAAAACCTTCAGTTGATTAATGAATTCATTAATCTAGCAAATAAGAATGAAAGTTTTCCTTTTCTTGTATTTATTTAATGCTCTGTTGCTTAGGTTTATGTCACATGCTCATCTTACCCCACACTCACCATTTTGGGAAAAATGCTTCATGAGGTCAGGCTCACTTTTATGTCTTTGTTATGAAAGCACCATTTAACAGTAACATTTGAATTTTCTCCTTCTTCACATTTACATTTTTGGAGATTTTTTCAGTAAATTCACCACAGATTGAATGAAATGCTGTTTCTTGAAAATGCTGCCACATGCTTTATTTTGTCTGTTCGTTTAAAAACCAGGGGTTGCACATTTTACAGTCCTCCCCCATTTTGAAGATACTTTACTATTTTGTTCTGCAACATAAATTACACAAAAATACAGTAAAAACAGAAATATTATTACAGTTTTCTATTGGAATATATATTAAAATGTCATTTATTCCTGTGATCAAAGCTGAATTTTCAGCATCATTACTTTTCAGTGTCACATGATCCTTCAGAAATCTTTCTAATATGTTGATTTGCTGCTCAAATAACATTTCTTCTTATCATCAATGTTGAAAAACAGTTGTGCTGTTTAATTTTTTTTTTAAACCATGGTTTTCAGGATTCTTTGATAAATAGAAAGTTCATACGAAGAGAATTGATTTAAAACATACACTTTTAACATTATAAATGTCTTTACTGCTGAATGAAGTATTTATTTATTTCTCACACACACACACAAAAAAAAATGTTTTACCTGACCCTAAACTTAATATTTGTGGTAAACACATATTTGGGGTACAGATAGTGTCTTCAAGTAGTGTCAACCAACCAAGTCCAACACCATTGCTCTAAAAACCCATTAGAAATTCCTGTAGTGAATTGGTCCTCCAGGTCGGCCTACAAACTGACTTTTAATGACTGAACAGTAATGTTATGCTAACATTGCAAATTCTGTTCGACAGGGTGATTACAGCGCCAGCTTCCAATAGGCGGAAGGGATTTGGGGTATTTGGATTTAGCATGGGCCAATATTGAACAGGTGATTGTAAGGATTTGATTGAAAATGAGCTTGTGTGGTTTTCTCTCCAGCTTAAGAGAAAACCACACAGGGAGTGTACAGAGAGATGAAACAGATTAGCGCGAGTCAACATGTTCTCTTCCTCCTTCACTCCCCTTCATTTTCTCTCCTCTCATGCTCGGTTTTCCGAGCCAGCCTGTATAAATAGCATGCGATCCATCTATTATGTCTGTACGTCTCCACTCTCCCTGGATCCTGTTTAGCTTCTCAGCTCTCCTTGAGAGCCCTGTTGCAAAAGCAGCATTAAAGAGTTTCTGGAAGCGGGCAATTTTCCCATAGCGTAGCCTGATTTGATTCTGTGCTTCCAGGAACATTCTAGAAGACTCGGTGCAAGCCTAAAAAACATCACAAACTTGGGTCAACCTGAGCCATGTAGGCTGTTTAGGGCCATGATATAGCCAAGACTGGCAAGTTAAATATAATTATAAAATTATATAATTGATATTAATCCATTTGGTTGTATAAGTAATGTGAAAATATTCATTTTTATAATTAATGGCTTAAACACATTGTTACTTTTTAGGAGGAAAACAAAATATGTGTGTGTGTATTACATACATAAAGTAGTAGATGAAATTGTGCATGCTTTCTTAGTAAGATTTAACAAGAAACAAAGCTCTGATGACCAGCCACTAAGAACCCTGCCACCTTCCAACATATAAATTAATGAGTGAATAAAAATAATAAAAAGAAAAACAAAGGAAATAGTGGTCGCCATGGCTCAACATACAAATTAGAGTGACAGGTGATATAGCGCATGGACAATTGGGGAGGGTTGGAGATGAAATCCCCTCCATCTACACCTCATTTCACTTTATGAAATCTAATACATTAAAAGCTTCTGGCCACTATATAAATAAATAAGGCATAATTTTCCATGCCACCTCACCAAAAGGTTCCATATTAAACATTACAGGTTAGCATGGATCTGGTTGAGTGATTTTTGCCATATTCTAATGAGTGCTAATATTACACTTGCCCGTGTGTCACCATTTATTATTACAGCACCAGATTCATTGGACCTCAGAGTTAAAGAATTGGAAAATTATTCATATTAAGCATGTGCAATTTGTCGTGTTCTCCGAGATTCGAGTGAATTAGGGATGTGCTTTGATACGACTTGCTTGCTGTTCAATTTCTTTTTCCCACAAACCGTTCCCCTAATGAGTCCATGCAGATGCAGGAAAAAGTGAAGCCCTCTTAATTTGAAAAGTGCAAAGCAGGCCCTTGGGTTCATCTGTGTCTGTGCTGGTGCTGCTCGAATTAGGTTAATTAGCTCTCACAGCCAGGAGAAATTCTTAATGAGGTCTAACATACCAAACATTCTGAGTGAGTGCACACGAAAAGCAATCAAAAACAGTTTTAAGCCCAAAGTATACTTTATATAGTTTTTAAGTGTACTTTAAGGTCCACGTACAGTGCACGTGATGCAAATTCAGTCACTACTACACTCCTCTGTGTGTGCCGCCTGATTTTGCACGTGCACATTGAATTTATTTTGCACTTATCAGTTGTTCCACAAGGTGGCAACAGCAACACTGGCCCAGGCCATTGTTTCACAGTAAAAAACGAATCTAAAGAAACGGAATAAAAACAACAACAACAAAATACAGAAGAGCGCAACAACAACATACGCCTGCATTGACAAGCACTTGTGTGAGGGGGTAATGTGATTGCCAGCACAAAATACAAAGACATTTTTATCGGTCATAACTTAATCCGGAAGAAAATAGCACAATACTGGTCAATAATGAAACTTTCTAGAGCACATGTGTCGACCGTCTGCATTCACACATGCTATGAAATGGATTATACTACTTTGAAAGGCTAAATGTTATACTGTACCCAAACACTAGTGTACACATAAAAAACGATGTAGGCCTATACCAGAGAATGTCTAATATGGCGAGAAGTTTCACTCTCAGTACACTTCCGGCTTCTGAACTGGTTGCAGTTCCTCTCTAATTCCATATGAGGGCGCTCACAGGACGAGTGCAGAATGAATGGAGGTCTATGGCGCTATACCAATAAAAATCCACTTTTCTCAGGATATAATTTTTTGTCTAGTAATTTGAATGTTGTATTCGAAAGGAGATGCAAATAAATTACACACTGCTGGGTGTTAGATTTTTTTGAGTCACTTATTTGCTTTAAAAAGTCTTTTAAAGTGTCAATGACGTCATACACATGTACGACCAGAGATACTGCTTAACGGCAATCCTTCACTCACTCTGGTGCGTTCGCGCTCTGCACTTTCTTTTCTCTCGAGGTATCGACAACACGGCTGACACAGGTAAACACACACGGCTGACACAGGTAAACACACGTGCTAGAAGAGTTTTTGTTTTGTTTGTTTCTCGTCTCGCTGCGGATGACACGATGCCATCAAGCGGTATCTCTGGTCGTAATCAGTCCTTCACTGACCAATCAGCGTTCATTAGCAGAATGCTAGCGTGTTATGGGCAACAACAACTCAACCTGTAAGAAATCAAAAGGACATAAGTACTCGTTCATTCAACTTTCGACCTAAAACCCATGTTGAACTTGCAAAATCTACAATCAAGTCTGAGATTTCTCAACGGCAATCGGGTGAAAGAGACAAATTTAGCCATCTAGCCCCATTGACTCCCATTCATTTTGCACTCATGGCGATCGCCCCCAGTGGAACTCTGGTGGTACTACAACCAAAATTCGGTACAATAGAGCTGAATAGGGAGTGGGCAGGCTCTCCGTAGACGGGCTCTGCCTATACTTTGGGCTTTAGGCCCAGACAGCAACATAGTGTCGGCCCAGGTCCGTGTGGAATCCAAGTGAACCAGATGTGGGCCAGATCTGGCTATTCACACAGAATGTGTTTTTGAAATGACAAAAGAGTAAGGGTTAAAAATGACAATGTTTCACTCCAGGGCAGTGGATATATGCTGCTGTTATAGTATGCTGTTAATATGAATCAAACAACAAAAGAAAAACAGAAAATCACACTGCTCTTGATTGAATAACTTTAGTAGCTTTAATAAGAATATATTTTGTCGAGTTCACGCGCATAGGTTTGATCACGCGCGTGAACTCGACAATCGACTACTGTGGACTTCGACCGAAAACAGGATGTAAATACAGGTATGTGCGCTGGCTGAATAAACATCATTTTTATTAATATCTTTCACATCTACTGCAGTCAGATTCACCGTGTTCACTCCGAAGGAATCACTCACATGACCTGTGCACTTGTAATGACACATCAAGGATGTTAAGAGCCTAAAAGCAGGTTTAAAACTTGCCCCATTGAAGTCAACAGGGTGCAAATTTTAAAAAGAGGATAACACGGTGTAGGCAACACCGATTTTTGTCGTTGTTCGCTGTACTGACAGCACTCCAAATGTACAAAAAAATTAGCTCAATGTTAAAATTGACCGGAGTTCTCCTTTAATATGTTATATACCACTTTCTTTTTCATCATGGATTACTATGCAAGAGCTATGCTTTACCATTACATGTCATCATTAGCATGCATTACACACCATAGCACAAATTGCCTTTCCTCCAATATGATCAATATGATCCAGTTCTGACTCATGTCACGTGGATTGCTGCAGAACTTAGATGTGCTGAGCTGTTTGCTTTGTCACTCAATTTTTTTCTCTCAGTCCCAATTTATAGTGTCCTGTACTGTAAAGCATGTGTTTATAATGTGGTATATCCATGGCATGCTTCATATATATATATATATATATATATATATATATATATATATATATAAATAAAATAACAAGCAGAAAACGAAAGCCTGGCTACTAATCTTTATCTTTTAGTTGCATCCATCAAGTTTTCAACAAGAAGGAAATTTATTTTAATTTTTTAATTTTTTTTGCAATGCATTTAATTCACTGCATTGTGAAATGAATATGCACAGCCAAAATAACTATATCATGATATAGTATACTGTCAGCATGATATAAAATATAAATATAAAATTTTTCATATTGTAATAGCCTATACTACTTACCTGACGTCTTACTACATCTAACGTGCTACACACCACGTTAATCACTATAATATTTAAGCTCTGTGGGACTAAAGGTTTGCTGCTTTGTGGCCAAGTTTTTTAAAGTGGTTTAAAAGTTTCTTATTAATAGGTTATTTGGAGTCCTCTAGAGGCATACAAGAGTCAACACATCCTCTTTTAACTGCTTATTCACAACTAAGTTGAAGGCTGCCCTCTTCCAGCTGAATTTAGTCATTACAAGTGATGTCATATATAATTCACTCATATGATATATAGGATAATTATATATCCTGTGTAGATCATAGGTGTAGATATCATATTGTGCCCTCCACAATTAATGGCACCCCTGGTAAATATGATCAAAACTGGCTGTAAAAAATAAATCTGTATCGTTTATCCTTTTGATCTTTCATTCAAAAAATTTGCAAAATTCTAACCTTTCATTTAAGTAAAAAAATTGCATGTGGGGGGGAAATCACATTATGAAATAAATGTTTTTCTCCAAAACACGTTGGCCACAATTATTGGCACCCTTTTATTAAATACTTTGTGCAATCTCCTTTTGACAAGATACCAGCTCTGAGTCTTCTCCTATAATGCCTGATGAGTTTGGAGAACACCTGACCAGAGATCAGAGACCATTCCTCCATACAGAATCTCTCCAGATCTTTCAGATTCCCAGATCCATGCTGGTGCTTATTCTCTTCAGTTCAGCCCACTCATCAGGTCAGGGGACTGTCTGGGACGGTCATGGCAGAAGCTTCATTTTGTGCTCCGCAACAAATTTTTGTGTTGATTTTGATGTTTGTTTTGGATCGTTGCCCTGATGGAAGAACCACGGCCCATTATAAGATAGCAGAGGCCGTCAGGTTTTGATTTTTTTTTCTGTTGATATTTGATAGAATCCACGATGCCATGTATCTGAACAAGATGTCCAGGTCCTGCAGCAGAAAAATATGCCCACAACATTAAAGATCCAACAGTATATTGTACACATTGGGTACTTTTTATCCTTGTCTTCACCAAACCCATCTAGTGTGTTTGTTGCCAAAAAGCTATTTTTTTAGTTTAATCTGACCACAGAACCCTGTGCCGTTTGAAGTTCCAGTCATGTCTGACAATTAAATTTGCTGGAGTTTGTTTCTGGAGGAGCGAGGAGGATTTTCCTTGAAACCCTCCCAAACAACATGTGGGGATGTAGGTTTTTTTTTTTTTTTTTTTTTGGCTTTCTGACCCCAAGACTCAACTAATCTCTGCAATTCTCCATCTGTGATCCTTGAAGAGTCTTTGGCCACTCAAACTTTCATCCTCGCCATGCATTAAGACAGTATAGACACACGTCCTCTTCCTGGCAGATTTGTAACATCTTTAGTTGATTGGAACTTCTTAATTATTGCCCTGATGGTCAAAATGGGGATTTTCAATTCTTTAGCTATTGTCTTACAGCCACTTTCTATTTTGTGAAGTTCAACAATCTTTTGCTGCGCATTAGAACTATATTCTGTGGTTTCACTCATTGTGATGGATGATTAAGGGGATTTGGCCTTTGTGTTTCCTCATATTTAAACTCCTGTGAAACATGAAGTCATAGCTGGACAGTTTCATGTTCCTAGTCACCCTGGTGTGCTAATAAAGTAAAAAATCCAACTTGCAAATTGTTAACTCAGTTTAAAATTTTAAGTTGAGTGGGCAAATTTTTTACTGCAATGTTGAGTTTACTTATAAAAACTATTTAACTGCAAGTGCACTACTATTTTGTCCAATGAACACAAACAATTAAGTTGAGAAAACTTAATATTTTGATTTCATAGTTCGAGCGTTTAACTTCCCGTCATCGCGCATGCGCAGTCTGTCTCGCTGTACGTTACTTGGGGTTTTCTCCTCCAACCACGCTATCGAAGGGACTGGATTTCATCTGATTGCGGTAAGTTTTCTTTAAGCTTTATGAATGAAAATAGGCTATAAATTGCACACATATGTTGATAAAATATAGTATTATGTTAAAATATATATTTCGTGGTGACGATAAGTTTCTATTGTTAGAGATTATCCACGTAGCACATTGCTACTTAACGTGCTAACGTTACCCAGACTAACGTTAGAGTGAGGAAACATGCTTGAAAAAGAAGGACAAGGACGTGCATGGTGTTTAAAAGATGTTAAAAATGTTAAACTCAGTAAGTCGTGAATAAAGATTTAAATGCGGTGCTTGCGCTGATTGAGAGACTTTCTGCCGCTTCTCTCGGACTCGGACAGAATCTGAGTGCGAATTCAGCTATCTTTCGTGGCGTATTGCGATTTAATAATGACATACACATACAATTATGTCAATAACAAAAAACAAAACAAAAAAAGTATTCAAGTAAACACAGTCGGCAATGTCTTAAGTGAACATAACCAATTTGGTGAAACCTAGATGTTTCAGTATTAGATCCATGAGCTCTTAAAGTGACCGCAGTCCGTTCAATTTAATTTCAAGTTTATTTGTCACGTATACAAATTTCAGTTACAATTTGTACATGCTTAGGTTGAGGCTCAGTCATTCTACAGTAGTGCAATATAATTAAATACAATACAATTTAGAGGAAAAAAATAATAATAGAAGCCTATGCAAAACTAATGTGTTATGTTAAAAATATGTATGTTAGCTTTGCATATCAAATAATAGAATGGGTAGTATGTGTGCGGTATGTTTTAAAGTGAATAGGATAAAAATATTGTGTATCCTTAAACAAATATTAGGCTAAATCCTTAATGTTAATCAATCAACAAAAGACAAAATCGCTGTAAATACAGTGAAAACTATGCATTGATTCTTTTTCACATTTGATTATTCATTTTCTGTATTTTTTTTGCTACATGTTAAATTAACCTACTGTAACTGATTTTTTTGTTGTTGTATTGTTTAATAAAATTATGTATCTTTGTTCTGTTGTATTTGTCCTTTTTAGACAAAAGAACATCAGTACAGTGACAAGATCCTTGGATGTGCTAAAACAGTGGCCTTTATTTTTTAAAAGATCAGGTGAGTTGAACTGAATTTACTTACTGTTTTTTACTGTTGCAACAAGTTTTTTTTTTTTTTTTTTTTCAGGGTCTCTGCTCTCTGCTGAGTATTACAGTATCACACAAACTGATCAGAAGAGCACCTTTTTCTCTTAGTTAAATGAATACACATCTAGTTGTACAGAGCAAGTGGTGGAGATGAAGATCCTCACTTGATCATCAAGTAATTATTTTGCATGTGATCATATCTCTCTGGTTAAAGGCTGAATGGTGCCATCTCTTTTTCAAGGTAATTCCCATGCTTCACTTTGTATATAACTTGTTCCGTATTTGTTTTTCTGTCTTTCAGACACAGAAACTCCAATGTGCTTCCTCAAAGAAAGTCTACAACTCTTAAAGGTCTGCCTTTGTTTATGAGGGAAAAGTCTGGAAACATCCTGAAGACTTGCCTGGTAAGAAGATCATCAGCATATACACTCACACCTGATATATTTCACCTATTTACCAGATGCTGTTAAGAGATAGGTTTTGTGTGATATACAAAACTTATCATCAACAGACAAAGTCATGGTAAAAATTACTTTATTAAATAATTGTAGTTGAAACTTTCTCAGTGATCAGTTTGACTTCATCTGATAGCACAAATTCAACAAGTTGTTATTTTACCAAAGCAAAGACAGTGGAAAATTACTGCTTCACAACACTGTCCGGAGACATTCCCTCTGATATCTAACCTGTTAAAACAATACAGTGCACAATCATAAGGTTAAACAGTAATGTAGCAATAGCAGAGTAAATAAAATGAATATAATATGAAAGAATATGAATATAGGAGATATAAACAAGAAAAGGCAGCATGAAAGTAATCCATGTGACTCTAGTGATTTAAACCAATCTTCACTGATGCAATATGACCAGTTTTGGGTGATAAACAGAATGTGTGCCTTAATACATGTACGATTTTGGGTGACCTAAAATAACTAAACTAAAACTAAAAAAAGCATTAAATCAGAATGGCCGTGGATTCTGCTGTGGACGAGTGCCACAGGCAATCACATCAATGCTGATATGGCATTGTTTGGAGTTGGGAAAATGTTTTCCGTTTATCAGTTTTAGCTCTCTGGCTGAATTTGAACATGCTTAAAAAACATGACCACCTTTACTTTTCAAGTGAAGTTACATGAGCAGACCTTTAGGAACACTCTGTGGTCTAACATAATTCAATAAAAAAAAAATGACCCTCATTTTATGCTGATTTATTTTCTACTGCAGGACACAGAGCCAGAAGACATTCACAAGGGGAGAAGATGAGGACCTTAACTATCGCTGAAGATGATGTTGCCACTATCCACTCAAACCCAAATATAAGGTGCCTCTCTGTAGTACTATAAGAGCAGTTTGGGCCAGATAATGTGCAAGACCTTTGCCACAGTTGTTACTCTCCTCTTTGGCTTGATTTATGGCCCCAATGTTAACTATTCTAAAGCATTAAAATACACCAGTAGTAACTGGTTAAGAAAAAAATTGTTTAGTTTGTTTAGAAAAAAAAAACGTTTATTTATCTTGACCTAAAGTGCTCCGCAAGGCTGATTTTTTTTTTTTTTTTTGCATAGTCCTTCAAAAGATTGTCCAAGTAGCTGCAATCCATATGGATAATTGTAAGGTTAAGCATTTATTTATTCCAGTTTGTACACTTTGTGCAGTCTTTTTTTTTTTTTTTTTTTAATAAATCTTGAAGAGTGGAATAGAACTTCATCACCTTAAAATATGTGTACCTAATGCAAATAGAAAATGTGTTGTTTTGCAGAATATTTGTCAATAAATAAATTCTGTAATGATAGCAATGTCTTTTGTATTGTGTTGTATTTACAGTATGGTTTACTCCCTGCATTTGGATTCTTAATGTGAAGGCTATACAAGTATCTGGGTGAGATATTTGAAAAAGTTGAATCAACTTAAAAAAGTAAAAAAGTTGAATCAACTTAAAAAAGTAAAAAATTTAATCAACTTAAAAAAGTGAAGCAACCAGCTGCAAAGCTTTTTTGAGTTTACTGAACTTCAGGACCTCTGTAGTTGTGCTTACTCATTTCTTTGAGTTGGACTGGTAGTTGGATGAACTTCGACCAGTGAAGTTGAGTAAACTCAAAAATGCTTTGCAGCTGGTTGCTTCACTTTTTTAAGTTTACTCAACTTTTTATTTTTTACAGTTATTGGGAATATACTTCAGAGATATTTTACTTGTAAAGAATTCTAGGGGTGCCAATAATTGTGGCCAACGTGTTTTGGAGAAAAACATTTATTTCATAATGTGATTTCCCCCCACTTTCAATTCTTTTACTTCAATGAAAGGTTAGAATTTTGCACATTTTTTGAATGAAAGATCAAAAGGATAAACGATGCAGATTTATTTTTTACAGCCAGTTTTGATCATATTTACCAGGGGTGCCATTAATTGTGGAGGGCACTGTATATATATGTTTTCCTCTCTTCTCTGCCAGTGTGTTTTGTGTTTCCAGTCTCTTTTGCCATTTTGTTAAGTTTGGGATCCCTGTTTGTTTTGTTTTATTTTTTTATTTTGCTTTGTTTTTCTCTTCTGCCAAGTTGTGTTGCGGTTGCTTGTTTGCCCCCCAGAACTCACCTGTCTTGGACATCTCTCCTGGTTTTGACCATCTGATCTGGTTCTGGTTTTGGAGTCTGGATTCTCACTCGTTACAGTGCTTGCCTGCTTGGTCTTGCTGTTCTGACTATCAACCTGATTTTGAACATGAGTTTGGATTTCTCTGATACTGTCTGCCTCTTGTTTGATCTGTCTGTTCATCTGACCTTGACTCTCGTCTCATGACTGGATTTTATTTGCTTATTTGCGAGTCTGGATTTCTATTCCAGCCTGTTTGACTTTCCCTCTGCCCATTGCCCATGGGTGGTTCGGAGCATAATCTTTACTCCATCTGATTACATTGTGAAATAAAAATTAATCCACCTGTTCCAAAGTATCAAGTCAGTATCAGCTGGCTTTCCATTTTTTCTTGTAACAGTTTCACTTCTCAGATAAACCAAGTGAATACTGGTTTACAAAGACGCACCTGCAAGGAAAATCCAACCACTGGTATGTTCTCTTATGTCGTATGGCTAAATGAACTGCAATTATCTGAGCATATTAGCAATTATGATACAATGCTGGTGTGAAATGTGTGAAATAATAACGTTTTTTTTTTTAAGATGCTCACCAAGGCTATCTTTATTGGATCAAAAATACTGTAAAGAAATGATTGAAATATTACATTTTAAAAATCAATGTTATGTTTTAATGTATTTTAAAATGTAATTTATTCATGTGATGGCAATGCTGAATTTTCAGCAGCCATTACTCCAGTCTTAAGTTTCGTACCATTCAAGTAGGTACTGTAGGTTAATGACAAATTGATAGTGCACAGTCGAGGTGAGTTCAATTTTCACACTCATTTAGTCCACAGCTATTCAGGTTATGTGATTGTGACAGGTAACAATGCCCTGTACCATTATGTATCTGCTTCTTTTTTTAGCTCTGCTAGTATGTCTGAGGTCCAGAAGGAAGTTCTCACAGGGATTCTGTCTGAGCTGGCAGAGCTGAAATCCACTGTGAGTTCTCTGAAGAACAAACTGCAGGTCACCGAGGAACAACTGAATCACCTCAGGAAAAACGGTAACACATTCCTGCCTGTTCTTATCATTTCTGTCAGCCTATACTTGTAAAACACTAAACAGTTCATATTTTTAAATATAAGTAAAAATCAGAGGAAACTCTCAGTTAGACAGCCTCAGCCTGGCCTTGAAATGCCCTCAGAATATACATGGATCCATAAAGGGTGATCCAATTATTTATTTTATTTTTTTAATAGTGGTGCAGTTTCTCCATATGATTTAACAATAAAATAAAAACTATTCTAAGTTCCAAGCTATTAACCAAATCAACCATTTCTAAGATGAATCACAACTGTACTAAATGAAATTTTCAGTCCATTACTATAGTGCTAACACCTTAAGACGCATTCAGTCCTGCAGCAAAGATAAGTGAAACATGTTGTTGTCAATGACAAAAGTTCAAAGTGTATTCAGAAACAATACTTTAGTATAAAATTACCTAGCCAGCAAAATGTGTTAGCATTATTATATTATATTTTTCTATACAGTTTGTGTGATTAGTGTGTTTTTTTTTTTTTTTTTTTACAAAACATGTTCGTGTTTACACAGAACATAAAGTGGCATTTGGTGCCACACTTGGATCAAACGGTGACTTTGGACCCTTCAACACTCAAGTCACACTGGTTTACAGAAATGTCTATGTGAATGAAGGAGGAGCTTACAACTCAACCACTGGTATGTATTCTTATAACCTGTATCAAGGTTTATAATCACACTGAAAACTACATTTTGTGAGCAGTGTAATTATTTAAAAGATCACTGTTTATTTATCTATTACAGGTATCTTCAAAGCACCTGTAAAAGGGGCCTATTTCTTCAGTTTCTCTGGACATAACCGCTCATCGAAAGTTCTGAATTTAGGACTCTTTAAAAATGCAGAACAGATGGTAATTGTTTTCAATCATCCTCTAGGTGACCGCTATGAATCAACGGCTAATTCAATCTCTTTGATGTTAGAGAAAGGAGATTCTGTTTGTGTGCGTCTCCGAGAGACTTCATGGGTCTTTGATAATGAAAGCCACCACAATTCATTTGTTGGCCATTTACTTTTTCCTCTTTGACAATCTTACTAAATTCATGAAGTTAGTGTGGAAAAACAACTGTTGTAGATGGAGGGAACAAGTATTAGACTGCTGTATGAATATTATAACTTGAGCAACAAGCTGAGCTAATCAAATTTCATAGTTAACTTTTGCCTTGTAACAGAGGAGGGAGATTGCGAAATTGCATATGAAGAGCCAAGTAAATTCGAGGAAAAATTATATAATCATATTACGCTATCTTTGCTCATGTAGAAACTTATGTCATCTTTTTAAGTTTTCTCTGATTTGTCTGAGATACTCTCAGCCATGATTAAAGCATATCAAAGACATTGTCTGGAGTCTTTTCTGGTAACTGATGTGCAGCACGCAAGTAGAGATCCTAATTTCCAGTTCCCAAATGATAGTGTCCATATGGGGGCGGGACGCCGTCTGACAAAGCCAATCTGAGGTTTCTGGGGGGCAAACACTTTTATAGAGGGAACCACCAGAGAAAAATATTTGTGATTGGGATCATGTATGATCTGGAGTAGATAGACATGCCATGTAAATAATTTCCGGTTCCCTGCTTTAGAATTGTGCCAATCTCAGATGCCTGGAACACCAAAAATATAAAAAAATTTTTATAAATTCCATTGTACTTTTTGTACCAATGTACTTTTTAACAAGTCTTAACCACAGGTGCTAAATATAACATAAAACATTTTCAGTTTTAGTTATGATTCACTAAAAGGACGACAATAAATACATTACAGTACTTTATGGCAATAAATAAAGTAAAAAGTAAAATATATTTTTATGAAATATCTTTATGAAAATAAAATTGAAGTTGGCATTGTTTTAATCTAGAAATGCACTGCAGCTAACGTTACATGCCTGACCATGTTATATTTCAAATCTTAAGGTGATAAGTCTAAAACTCTTGAGTTTTATGAAATGTTTTTCAAGATCATATCATATGATATTTTTTTGAGAAGCCTCTAAAATGCTAACTGATGTTTACTGTCATTTTCTAAGCATCAATTCAGTGTATTGTTTTGTGGTGCAAACTGTCCCATTCAGTTTCAGTCTTCTGTAATAATGGAAAGACAAGGCCGCAGCCTGGCACAAACTTGGAGGGTCCTTAGAAACTTCTAGTTCGGCATCACCTTCACGTCAGCATTTCAGAAAGGGACTAAGCGAGAGCTAAGAGCTGATCAGTGACTTTAAAGCGTGAAGATGGCACAACCTCTGGAGCTGTGTGAGCCAATGAGAAGATTTCCCTTTGGAGGGAAATTTTACGACCCATTGTCCCTTTGAACATGCAATTTGATTGGATGTTTAACACAAGAATCTTTAAGATGCTTATAATACTAATGCGTCACAAAGTTAGCAGGATGTAATGTAAATTAACAAAACTGGGATGAAGATTGGAGTTTATAGATACCAAAAATGCCACACATTTGATTTGGTTAACCATATTATCCAAAGTCTGAAATATTAACCCAACTGAGTTTACAAGAATACAAAAGACAACCACATTAAAGGAAAATCATGAGATCGGAAAATTAGATACATGTTTACACATTTCTCAAATGGTTATATAGAATTAACAGGGTTTATTTCTCCTTCTCAGTGTGTTAGCTTAATTTGGGATGTTAGTTTTTGGGGGAAGTTTCACAGGCATTTGTTGGGAGAGTGAGTTTGCTGGATTATTCATTAAATAAATGAATAATTTGTGTGTGTCTGATTGGTCCAGACGCTACACACCGAATGGCGTGGTTTTCTTCTGAATGTTCCTCTGATTCTTTGGCTCAAGACGATTTGATTGTATCATGACATAATTTTTCATCATGAAAATTTTCCCGTCAGCACAAATCTACTTTTCGAACTCCTCCTAGACGGTTCGTCCGATTTTCATGAGAGTTATCAAAAGCTTTTTGATAAACCCAACCGTTCTCAAATAACACACAAAGGGATTCGACGAAGAGCATGCCAAATTGAATGCAAGGCTATATCTCCACGACGCTATAGCGTATTCAGAACTTGGAACATGTCACCCCAAGTGTAGACTTGGAATTAAGCCCTTTTCCCTGTTATTATTTGATTCACGGAACGGGACACCAGTTATCTTGCCAAGAAAAATCTTTATTCGTCAGTGTTAAGACCACTCATTGGTCCAACGACGGAATCCAGTGGTGTTGGTGAAGGTATAATGCGTGTATGTCTTTTCAGCGCTCACTTTATTTATTAGAATTTAGTTTCAATATTACTTTAGCTCTACGCTTAATCTGACTCCAATTTCAAATGATAATCAAATTTAGATTGTGTTTCTTATTAGAAAATAATCATAAATATTGATTATGACAGGCTAATTTAGATCTTTGATTATTCTGAGTATCTCACTTTCAATTATTCATTCATTAAGGGTCCTGATCAGAGTGCGAATTACCCCACCATAATTGGGGGGTACTGCTCCTTCACTTGTGACCATCATGGTCCACTACCATATCAATCCCCACCGTGATCGCCAAGTGCAACATGTGTTGTGCAACACACATACAAGGTCTAAACATGCGACAAACTGATAATCAGTAGTAGGCTACAGAATATCTCATTGTTATTATATATCCAAAAGAGAACTGTTTTGATCAACTCCCAAAAGTTAAAAGTTAAGTGCACTGAAATACCTTTCTAATTACTAGTAAAAGTAATACCTTTACAAGAAGCCTATTGCCTATTTCAGGGTTTTTCCTGGCTCCAAATGAGGTGGAGGTGGTAAAATCATAATAATGTATTTTAATAATAAGCTAATAAAAGTGTATTTTTTTTTGTAGATCATCATATAGCCTAATGTGTTTCTCACATTTTTTTGTTGGTGTAGCTTGTTATCTCTAGGGGGGTCCGGGGGCATGTAACTGGAATTATATTTTTTCACAATATCAGAAAAATGATCTGACCCCCCCAAAACTGATATTTCTGTCCCTTTGGGAGGTACTGGGTCTTCATTGGGGGGTATAGTACCCCCTGTAATTCGAACTATGAAAATAACATCAGCAGAGGACAAAATTGACATTGACACTTTGACGTCAATATGACTTTCATTTTTGACCTATTTCGTGACGTAATTTTGACATCAATGTTTGATGTCACATTGATGTTAAATTGACATCAAATGCCCACTGGGTACTATAGTGAGGTTCAAAAACACTATGAGTGATGGTGGCTGAAAATCTTGTAATTTATGCTGTAGTTTAAAACGAGCCACAAGTTGCCCCATCTTCATGCAGGTGCTGTACAGCAGTCAAATCCAGCATCTTCTGAGGCTGACATCAAGAAACACATAATGAACTATCTCCGGTCTGCTCCCAAAACATATGGGACGCCAAGGCCGCAATGATCTTTTGTTCATATTCAGAATAGCATTTCTTTTTTAATTTACATTTGTATTATTGATTTCAAGTTTGCTGAATAAAACTTTTCTTTCATTGCATTGCTTTTGTGTTGTTATTTTGGTGGTCGAAAGAACATCAGTGTGTGGATGTGAAAAGGACGTCAAGTTTTTGACATCAGTTTGATTTGCATATTTGACCTGTTTTTTGACGTCAGTGTTTTCAACATCAATTGCCCGCTGGGCAGGTCTCATTGCATCATCTTGTCAGAGAAAGAGTTAACGGCAGTATGGACTGAGCAATATCTGTGGACTTTTTAAGTATTGAGGAACCGAGCTAGTTATTTTTATTGTTGCCGTTTTATTAGTTTTAAATATATAAATATTAGTGAGAGAAAAAAAATTGAAATCAATCTGCATATGTAATGGACATTTGTTATGCTCATCTTTGCTTGCTCCTTTGAATGATGCTAAAGCTCTATATTTAACAAAGCACATATAAAAGACCCGGGCCAGATGCAATGCGGATGCAATACGGAAGTTTATTGCTCATAACCCCCATTGTTCTTATTTTGTTTAAAGGTCTTTTTTATTTTAATTTAATACTGCCCTTCAAAAGCTACATAAGATTTACATGTTTACCAAATGACAAACTATTAATTTACACCATTCTTCCTGTTCAAATTTCTACTTTAATTTGTAATTTGTTTAATTCACTGTATTATGCAAAAATAGGCATTAGAACTACAGGTTTAAGTGTACATTTTTGAATTTCCAGCTAAATATAAATGTATGATACTAGTTCTGTGACATAAGTTGAGTGGCCCTGTTTTATAGGTTTATTCTTTTTAAGACACTCTTTGGAGATGTCTGGGATTGTTAAATCAACACACCTCCAGCAGGCCCTGTTCTTGGCAGCTATAGGCGGCTAGGCGAGGTAATATGAGAGTTTTATGTTATAATCTGATATGAGAGCTTTATGTTTTTATATAATCTGATATGAGATGTTTTATTGTTTTTATTATAGCAGACAAATGTGATCCCCATTCCATAGACATGGTGTTGATTATCTGCACGTGACTGAGAAATTAACCAAAACAGCTATTCATATTTTCTTTCCTCTTTCCGCATGAGTCATGAGTTAAACATCAATGCATGTGTTTTATATCAAGAGTTGCAGCAGAAGCAGATTAACAATAAGGCAAAGTTAACAATGGCTTTAGATAATAAACCTCTGCTATATAGTGTTTCTACTTCTGTAAACCAATCTGACCTTTGGTCTTTTGTTATTTTTCCACATGTGTGTCATGTTTTACACAATACCTATACTTGATAAAACTATGAAGAGTTCAGATGCAAAAGCCTCTAAGTGCCATCTGAAATTTTCTTCTAGAATGGTCATTTTTTTATCAAGCTTCACTTAAATGGCAATGTAAGTGAAATTACTGAACTTAAATATACGAGCTTGATAAAAATGATCATTCTAGGAGAAAATTTCAGATGGCACTTAGAGGCTTTTGCATCTGAACTCTTCATATATATTTTAAAGGTTTTTTTTTTTGTTTTTTTAATCGAAGTATGTGACACTGGACCACAAAACCAGTCATATGGGTAAAAAAAAATTAAATTGAGATTTATACATCATCTGAAAGCTGAATAAATAAGCTTTCCATTGATTTACGGTTTGTTAGGACAGGACGATATTTGGTCGAGATACAACTATTTGACAATCTGGAATCTGAGGGTGCAAAAAAATCAAAACATTGAGAAAATCGCCTTTATTAAAGTTGTCCATTTATGTTCGCGATTCTGCTGTATTCACTCACAAAAATAAATGTTTTATATATTTACGGTAGTTTGGAAATTTACAAAATGTCTTCATGGAACATGATCTTTACTTAATATCCTAATGATTTTTGGCATAAAAGAAAAATCGATAATTTTGACCCATACAATGCATTGTTTGGCAATACATGTGACTGGTTTTGTGACCCAGGGTCACATATATTTTGTATTGCATATATCTTGTGTAAGTGTCATATATGAACTGATCGGCAGGGCATATACATTAAAAAAAATGCTGGGTTGTTTCTGTAAACAAATTGTTTGGTTGATTGTGCTGGGTCAAAAAGTTGGGTTGTTTGGGGTACTGTAAACACATTATTGGGTTGCTCATGCTGGGTCAAATGAGTTGTAAGGGGGTCATTCACAAATAAACCGCTGGTTGGGTTATTTTGACCCAGCAACTGGTTACTTTTTTCATTCTTTGTGTGAGGGGTAACGTATTTATTCTGTGAAACATTAATTAGCCACAGCTAGCCCGGTTAGAATTTTTTGACAAAATGCTGCATCGTTAAATCCTTAGTTGAAATTAAACCAGCTATATCAGCAGCCTTTTTGAAAAATTTAATTCTAAATTCATCATGTAATTATCGTAGGCCTATTCATTGTGGACGTTGCGTATAAAAGTGAGAAAAGCGTTTTGTATGAAATCCATACACGCAGTTTCCCTCACAGGGCTCGCACGTAAAATCAGCGGGAAATGAGTCAGTTATGGTGAGAGGTAAGTTCCAGCACAGTCTGCGTGTGTCTTCTGTAATGTCTCGAACCATCGTTTCTGCAAAAAAAAAAAAAAAAAAAAAAAGGCTTTCAAGAGCTTGAATAGGCTATAGCCTTTTTTTAGTAAATATGACTTGCGATCTTTATAAACATCGACTGAGGAAAGGAGAAACAAATGGACAGGCGCCAGTTTTGAGAAGAAAAGTAGGCTATACCCGTTTAGTTGAACGAATGATCGTCAATATTTAAAACTTAAAAAATGTAAACTTACATGATAGCCTACCCTACCACCATGCATGTCATCTTTCATTTTGTGTGTAAGCTAACATCTAAACGAGGCGAACATCAGCGCTGCCAGTCAGGTCCTGTCAGGACTCAGGAGATTAACGAGCAGCTTTGTGGGTTTGTGATGTTAAAGACACTATATCAACATTACAGTAGTATTTTACTTTTAATAAAATAATGTTTTATTTTAATGCCTTGATGTTGATAATATTTGTCCAAATTACTCTTTTATTACTATTACTATAATTCAGTTTGCAAATACTGAATACACATTTTGTTTGTTTTTCATATTTGGTCATTTGGTAATGTTTGCAATAATTTGAATTGCATATGCAATAATAAATTGATACTTACACAAAAAAAGCTTAACTTGCATGTCAGTTTTATTGCAACACTCTCTAAGTGATTGTCTGGGAAGCAGACACACTCTGTCAGTTTAAATCTAAACTAAAACGCATCTCTTTTACCTGGCATTCATATAGAACATTATACATTTCTATTATTCAAATCAGTTAAATGATTATTAGGCTGCATAGGTCAGCCGGAACCGGGGACACTTTCCTATAACACCTGATGTACTCATTATTTAATAAGAAGAATGGCATCTATGCTAATATATGTCTTTCTGTTCATTCTAAAGTTTACTGAAGTCAGCCGGATCCAGGCCGTATCCAGATCAGAAGGTGGACCTGCGCCCGGACCCATCCATGACGCATCCCTGAAGTGCCAGCCTCATCAGCCCTGTGAAGGCCTCATCGACACGACTGATCCTCAACAAACTCGTCTCCATACCGGTGTGATGACTCCGACTTCCGACCAGATGGAACTGGATAAATATTCTGAATGTTCTTATTCAATCTGACCTCTGACCTGTAATGCTGCCTGGATCATAATCATACACTGTTCGCTCGATGGCCAGAGGAGAACTGAGCGACTGAGACTGGGTTCTCCCAAGGTTTTTTTCTCCATTCTGTCACTGATGGAGTTTTGATTCCTTGCCACTGTTGCCTTGGCTTTTGGCTTGCTTAGTTGGGGACATTTAATATTCAACAATATTATTGATTTGCCTTAAGGTGGATGATGACGCAATTTTCTTCTAGAAACAAACTTTGTTGTATTATATTCATGTTACAGTATCACTGTGAAGCTGCTTTGATACAATCTGTATTGTAAAAAGCGCTATATAAATAAAGATGACTTGACTTGACTTGTGTAATCAACAGGTGAGGACCAACATGGTTGAATATTTACAAAATGAGATGACTGGTGAATTGCTGCACATACTGTGCATCAGGAATGAAATGAGGGGGGCATGTCAGACTTTTGACATTGATTAACATTTGTATTTGATAAAGAAAAGTATTAAAGAAATGTATAAAATAAAAAATGAGATTGAAATCATACAGTGGACTCTCTGGTTTATTGTATTACAGATATAATAATTATTTTACATTCATAATATAACCAATATTTGTTTCTAATTTTATTAAGGCAATGAGACAAGAAATAACCCAGCACATGAGTAAGACTTAACCCAGCAAGAGGGTTAATTTCACCCACTGGTTGGGTCAAATGAATGACCCATAAATATGGGTTAAATGGTAAAACCCAGCACTTGGGTCAAACCAACCCAGCGCGTGTTCTGTCCAATAGCGACTGTTGTGGCAAAAATTAATTAAACAATCATCAACTGCGTAAGAGACACTCTGAAATTCAAATGATCATTAAAAAGTATTTTATTCTTGCAAGAAGGCCCAGTTGCCACACAGAAGTCATCAGTACAGTCTGTGGAACAAGTGCGACGATGAGAGGGAGGGCAGAGGAGTCTTTATACTGCTTTCAAGGTCTTCTGCTTACAGGCCCTAATCTAAACAAGGAGAGGCTTCCCTGCTAGTTTTCTGATACTGCTAACTAAGTTTTGTTCTTACAAACTCACAAGTTCTAAATTGGGCACCTCTGACCCTAGAAGTCAGAGGTCCCTTCTCATTCTGCCGCCTCCTGACGTCCCACCTTTTACCCAGCATTAAGAGAAACACATACACGTCAGTTTACCACGTAGACCACGTATAGAAGGTCATTTCAATGTTTTACTGAACAACCTGGTCTCACAGGATTCCGTGAAATGTCCACGGGCCCTTAACTCAAAATCCGTGCAGGCATCACGGAATCGCCCCAAATTCCGTGATGCGGCCACGGATATAACTCCAACGCAAGTCAATGACACTGACCTTCCGTGGTCCACACACGGATACCCGTTTCAATGACGGAATACAGAACTCACTCAACGGACGTGCTTTCTCATTTGGAAACGCAACATTTGAAGTTTTTGTTTCTTTTCCAACATCAAATGCCATAATGACGTTAACCTGACTGTTATTGTAGCTATTGCATTGTCCTGTCATCATAAAATTTCGGTTTGTTTCAGTTAGCCTAACTGAAGTCCCGTGATGGCACCACGGACCTCAACAACCTGACCTCACTCATGGACGTTGTAATGTTTCTGACTTGTTTAGACCATAGGTTTAGACACTTAAAAGCTTTATGTCGACTGTGTTGCAATGGCATGTAATTAAGTTGACATTTTGTCTCGTCCTGTCATCATAAAATCCAGTTTGATGGCGTTTTACACCTATTGCTCGCTTGGCTATAGTCAGATCTAAAGTCTGTGATAGGAGCACGGAGTGAGTCTGTGGTGAGACCACAGATAACTCCAACGCAAGTCACAACCCAGTCTCACGTCAGTTCGTGATATGGTCACGTAATTTAATCTATTGATTCCTGCCACGTTTATTTCGCTATTTTCGTACAATACCACCACGTTTTTTAAACTAATGTATTTTCAATGGGAAGCGTCTTTCGTGATCACAGCACGATTCTTTCTGCCTGTCGGCTGCAACAGAGAAGCTGTTTAATCATTCACGAGATCTTATCTTATCATGGTTTATGTATTTTTTAATGTTATTGTTTTGGTCTTATTGCCAGGGAAGCTGGATTGCTTTGCTGTTTATTGATATTTTTTAAATTATATTTTATCCGTAGGAAATCGCGCTGAAGAAGTCTCGTTCCGAACACATCGCGATATTTGGGATCAGGTCACGTGTGTCAGATGTTGGTAAGTAGTAAATACCTAAATACGTTGTCTTAATAATGTGTGATATAATGTCTTTTCTGTTTGTCGATATTAATCTGCCATTATATCTGCCATCTCCACGGAGACTTTGCGTTTCATTGCTTTCCAATTCAAAATAGGGTGATTAAACACTGCCTGTCACGTGACGTGCTATAGGCGTAGATATTCATATCAGATTAAAAATAGTACAATTAGTTCCAAAGCTGTATTTGTAGTAGAATCACAGTAAAAACAACACTTACCATGCTTTTACCACAGTAACATTAGTTTTACTGTGATAAGTGTAGTAAAAAGACAGTAATCACAAAACTTACCATGCTTTTACCACACTATTGGTAGTTTTAATGTGATACCTATTGTAAATGCACAGCAACCACAACACTTACCATGCTTTACCACAGTAACCCTAGTTTTACTGTGATAGGTGTGGTAAAAGGACAGTAACCACAAAACTTACCACGCTTTAAACCTCAGCAACCTTAGTTTTACTGTGATTGGTGTAGCAAAGGACAGTAATCACAAAACTGACCATGCTTTTACCTCAGTATCGATAGTTTTAAAGTGATATTTGTTGTAAATGCATATTAACCACAACACTTGCCATGCTTTTAATGCTTTATAATGTAACATCCAATATTTGTAAGGTAAATCAGTACTTTTTCCTTTAAATAATCTATTATACATAATTATATTTTCTTTTCTCTTTTTTCAGCTGAAAAGACCAAAAGGGCCTTTCGGACTCAGTCAGCCCATTATTGTTTGAGGAGAAGTAAACGGAGGAGACGGACAGCTGCAAAGGCAAATATTCACAATGGTGTGTATGTGTTGGTTTTAAATGTGTTGGTGTATGTGTTGTTTAATTTTATCAAGCATTTGTTGTTTCTTAACTTTTCTCACAAAACCCATAGCCCAATCAGTACAAACATAGTCTGAAAGTCTTAATAATTCACAAGATTTAACAAGTTGTCAAATTCATATGATACTCGTACATATTTGTATACTCGTACACAATCCTGCAGCTTTTACTAGTAAAAGCTGCAGGATTGTGTACGAGTATACAAATATGTACGAGTTGGCTACTGCCTCAATTCCTGTACATATTTATCGCGACATTTCAGTTGCGCCACTTTCTTGGAAAGTTGTCGGATGTCACACACACTGTCACAAAGTTTATATTAATTGCAAATTGGTCCCCGTCTGTTTATGTTCCAGCGATACATGATGTCTCTCCACACCTCATAACCTACCTCTGTTTGCAAGAGTGGAAAAGCTTATCTGACTTGTCACATGACATCAGATACTCGATTATTTTGTCATAATCAGATCAGTTACACTGCTGATAACTGTCCCGTTTGCATGTAAATCATTTTCATATGATTATTGCTTGCTATTAAAGACATACTTTTATTCATAGAAATGCTCACATATCAGTTAACTTATAACATAAAAATGCTTTTAACATGTAATTATGCATCACTCTTTACAGAAAACATATCCTACAGTTATAAACTAACTATATGCAAGTAATGTATTAAAATTACTTTCCTTTCTGTTTTGCAGGATTACTAGTCCTTTATTTTAAAAAGCTCTTCCAATATCAAACTCAACAGCTCTTTTAAAGGAGTCATGACCTGTAATTTTCACTTTTCCACGAGAAAAAATGTATGTTATGATTGCCTAACGATTATACACTGGCCGGGAAGCCGATATTTAAAAGTGAAGCGTTTGTTTACCCCTGGGTTCGTCAACCAGCCCACGTGCACGCGCACTCAAATACGTGATGTTAATTTCTGCGCTGACTTGACGTCAAGTCGGCGCAGGATATACCATATATGGACACCGCAGACCTATGCTGCAGGAAGCCCGCCCTGCCCCTCTCCCCCTCATATTCAGTCGAGCGCCGCCATTACTGAATTCCGATTCGAAGTACGCACTCGACCATGAAAGATGCAGAAACGTGGTGCACGTTACTGATGTTAAGGTATGTCTCAGTCAAAATGATTGTCTTTACCATTCAGAGGCATCTTGCTGTAGACGTCCTTCCATCGACTCTACATCTTCCCTTTCCAGCTCAGGTTCAGAGTCTGGCTCGTGCATATAAGGTTGAATTCCGTAGGTCACGGCCAGGTCGGGTTCATTTACAACTTGCGCCATGATGTCATTTTGGAATGATATGCTGAAGTTACCTGCGGTGTCAACCCCCCTCCTTCCTGCCACCAATCAACGCGCCCCTCATTTGCATTATTACAATGACCATCCACGACAGCCAAAATATCGCATCAGATCTCGCGAGACAATAATGCCTTCAGAAATAAGGGTCAGAGGAACTCTGTGTTTATTTTTTTTTCAACTTTTTTTCAACTTTTCTTTTTTAGAAGGGCCTGAAAGACTATAATAGAGCGTGGGTATCCAAGGTAATACTATGCTATGACTCCTTTAATAGCCAACCATTACAAGAGCTACTAGTGAGTCGCAGCGAATCTTGCTGTGATCAGCCCTTTCCAGGTGAAGTTTCTGGAATATTGCAATCAGTATTTACTCATCAAATGTTCTCTCCTGAATCATATGGTAAATTAACTTATTTATAACTGTCTTAATTTATGTTTCAAGAACAATAGTAATTGCACATAGAGTAAGTCGAGACTTTCTTGTTTTACAGCAGAGAAGGAAGACCAGTCCTTATATCAACGCAAGCTAATCGAATAAGTGCTTTGTTTCGGGTGAGGAAGGAACATCTGGTGCCCAAAGAAGACAGAAAGGTGCGCGAGTCCATTGGTATGTATTGTATTGAAACAATGCTGTAAAATGTAGTACATAATTTGATGTTGACAATTTTACATTGTACAGGTTATCACTTGGTTTTTGACCAAGTGAAGCTCTTGAAACAATTGACAGAAGAGTATGTTGTTTAAAATAGGTTGCTGTTGATATGGGTAAAACTGTTTTTGTTCAGTACTTAGCTTATATTATGTGCTGCAATATTTTATATATATATAATACTTCTGTAACGTAAATATATGACTCTGGGTCAACGCGAATTAGCTCAAGGATATAGGGAATTTTGGAAATATTAATAATCATAACTCATGGTCATAATTCATAAATCGCATATACATTTACTTTATCAATTATCGAGATTACCTTGTTCTGTAACTGGTCTAGTCATCAGTCATTCGTCCAGCGGATAAATGTAAGATTATCACAGTTAAGAAGGGGTATCCCTGTTTACAAACTCCAAGAAAGTTTATCTTCTGGCCATGAACATAAAACTTTTGGGTTTCTGAATTAAAACTACTCAAAGTAGTCTATAATATCGAGCGTGTAGCTTAATTAGATCTTTTGCATTTCATGGACTTCATAAAGGTGGGTTTTCAAACACAGAGACAGTCAAAGTATGAATGGTACGAAAAATGTCAAACTAGAGATTACATGAGCTACAACTATAAACGTACGTAAAAAGGCAAACAATAAAACAAACAAACAAACATTTAAACAAACAAGAACATAAGAAATAACGTGATCAGAGTGAATGAAATGAAAGAGAGAAAATAAGGAGAGAGAGAGAGAGAAAGGGACTGGTATTTATTACAGACAGAAACCTAATTTCAAGAGGCACCTGGAATCAGCTTTTAGTCAGATCAATACACTTGCAAGTTTGTTCTCTGTTCGGGTGATGCTGAGAGGTAGGAAGCGCGGACGGTGTCCTGTTTGTGCTGCGTCTTCCGGTGTCGCGGGAAGCTTAAAAGGCTCACTGAATGTAACGTTTACCGGAAAATAAGATTCATCTCCCGTGAAGGAAGAGGCAAATATATATAACTTAGTTGCAAAGAACGGCAGCTACGACTCGAACATGTGTTTGTCCGAGGGAGAAGGCCGGAGCCTTTTCAGATGTTCCTTGGAGAAGTGTGCACGGGGGAGAAGAGGAAGAAAGGTAAGAGAGAGTTTTTTCGAGGGTCTGCACCTTAAAAGGGAACGTGCTTCCCCCCTCTTTTTGGGACAACAGCCAATCGTATCTTCTGATCTGAAGCGGGAAAAAGTTCCTTTGTTTGTGAAGAAACGTCTACTTTGACTATGTCATGTGAGAGATGGAATTCGTATTTTCTCTTTCAGAAAGATAATACCCATGAGAATACATTTCATTGTAATCTCATACATATATGCAATTCCGTGAGATCACTACGATTAGAATGATACTAGAAATGGTGTGTACAGAATATGGGACTACAGATATGCATTTCAAATATAGAATTCTGAGCATTTTAGGTGTCAATTGATTTCTATGATAGAACATAGACATCTCAATCTGCCATGGAAATTATACACACATGAAAATACATATCAAAAGCATTGCTATTGGATCATCATATGTGGAAATTTCTGTTTCAAAGTCCACGAGTGTTCTTGTGCGTCTGTGTGGTATGTCTGGAATGTCTTTGGGGCTTGTCACGTGATTCAAAGGCATGTGGGTTTTAGTAGAGAGGGGGTTTTAAACAACAGGGTTCCTTCTGTTTAAGTGTCTTCTGCCTTAAGCCTTCGGTCACTCAAATGTCTCTCTAGAGAGCCACAAAGTTGCAATTTTGACAGTCAGTGCAGGACGTGAACAGACCTCTTGTCTTCTCAGACACCGAAGGATGTGTTTGCGAGATCAGGATTCACTAATTTGAAAAGCAGCTGACTGGATTGTTGTGTTTGGTAAGGATCACACCGACACAGGGAGTAGCATCAACTTATCATAACTTTTACTTCCCTATCCCCTGTCTTTTCAGACACAAGTAAATGAACGCATACATTCGCCAGGCATAACAGAATAATCCAGCACAGTCAAACTCTATGCATTACTGAACACTAACTCAATGCATTATTAAACCCCATAGAGAGAACACAACATTTCCCAACCTCCTACGGGTTTTCAAACATGAAATGTTGACACAAAGTCCTGTAAGTGCCCCGGACAAGAACGAGTGCGAACAGGCCGCGGTGAAAGATGAGGATGAGACTGGGCAGCCTGTGATGGGCAAGCACACATCTCAGCTGGCAGGTTGATAGGGATGTCTGGAGCCTGTGCAGGAGCTATCTGAGGTGTTGGCTGAATCGCTGGGTTGTCCTGCCAAGCTGAGGGTGTGGCTTGAGATGTGACACCTGTTGTATGTGCCGGGTATGTGCAGATATAATGGCAGATTAATATCGACAAACAGAAAAGACATTATATCACACATTATTAAGACAACGTATTTAGGTATTTACTACTTACCAACATCTGACACACGTGACCTGATCCCAAATATCGCGATGTGTTCGGAACGAGACTTCTTCAGCGCGATTTCCTACGGATAAAATATAATTTTAAAAATATCAATAAACAGCAAAGCAATCCAGCTTCCCTGGCAATAAGACCAAAACAATAACATAAAAAAATACATAAACCATAATAAGATAAGATCTCGTGAATGATTAAACAGCTTCTCTGTTGCAGCCGACAGGCAGAAAGAATCGTGCTGTGATCACGAAAGACGCTTCCCATTGAAAATACATTAAAATGTGCTGGTATTGTACGAAAATAGCGAAATAAACGTGGCAGGAATCAATAGATTAAATTACGTGACCATATCACGAACTGACGTGAGACTGGGTTGTGACTTGCGTTGGAGTTATCCGTGGTCTCACCACAGACTCACTCCGTGCTCCTATCACAGACTCACTCCGTGCTCCTATCACAGACTTTAGATCTGACTATAGCCAAGCGAGCAATAGGTGTAAAACGCCATCAAACTGGATTTTATGATGACAGGACGAGACAAAATGTCAACTTAATTACATGCCATTGCAACACAGTCGACATAAAGCTTTTAAGTGTCTAAACAAGCCAGAAACATTACAACGTCCATGAGTGAGGTCAGGTTGCCATCACGGGACTTTGGTTAGGCTAACTGAAACAAACTGAAATTTTATGATGACAGGACAATGCAATAGCTACAATAACAGTCAGGTTAACGTCATTATGGCATTTGATGTTGGAAATGAAAATACTTCAAATGTTGCGTTTCCAAATGAGAAAGCACGTCCGTTGAGTGAGTTCTGAATTCCGTCATTGAAATGGGTATCCGTGTGTGGACCACGGAAGGTCAGTGTCATTGACTTGCGTTGGAGTTATATCCGTGGCTGCATCACAGAATTTGGGGCGATTCCGTGATGGCTGCACGGATTTTGAGTTAAGGGCCCGTGGACATTTCACGGAATCCTGTGAGACTGAAAGTCAATGAAAATCAATACTGCAAATAAATGAAAATCAAAATTTCCCATAACAATTCCCCCTTTTTATCATTCATTGATAACTGATCAATCAAAACACATCAATCAGTAATAATAATAATAATAAATGAACCAAGTTTAAGTTTTACATCACACTTATACTTTTAATTTCTGATTTTCATATAACTGATCACTCTTCTTTAAACTTGTAGGAAAAAAAAAAGATTAAAATTAAATAAGCTTAGGCTGTTTTTTGTAAGGATAGGCCCTTAATTTTATAGCAAGCAAATAAAGGTTTATTCTGAAACCGGGCTAAATGAACAGGCACTGCTATTGCATTCCCAACACTATAGGTCGGACCCTCAGTCATCTCAGTATAAACAAGAAAAAGTGTAGTTTATATTTAGTAGGAAAAACACGTCAATTCAACCCCCCTAGTTAATTCAATGAGCCATAAAAATACAAAACGATAAAAAGTAGATAAGAAATCCCTCATTTTCAAACCCTGTCCTTGTACGCCACCTCGTGACATGGTTGGCTGCTGTTTTTAACCCTCTTTACACATCATCATCCTTAAAAATAAAACATACGAAAATAAGACAATAAGGAAATAGGAAAAAATAAGAAAATGAAGAAAAACACTCCCATCTACCACATGTTACTGTAGCTTCTGTTACTTGTATCGTCTGCCTAATTTTGTTCATCCTTGGGATAGGCTGTCATTTTTACCAATTGAACATTCATTCCTGCACTCACCAGTCTCTGTACTGAGCTGGAAACACATTTCAAATCATTAGATTTATATCAATACTAAGCCCTAGTTTGATTCAATCAAATAAAATCATCAAAAACCGTCACAAAACAAATTATTCTGCTAAACTTAAACCATTAGTTGGGTCAACACCCTCCTCCAGGTGTGTTGATCATCTCGTTCGCCCCATGGACATTCCGTCTTCACCAGGGTGACTCTTTGCGAACCATTGCAATGGGCTTTCCCTCGCTGGCATGGGAGATACCTTACTAGCACGTCCTTGATCCCTCACTGCCCTCCGCGTCGGTGCGCTGGGTTGCTGAGGTTGGTTGGTGTAGTCTAAGGTGAGAGGCGTGGACCCAGGTGTCACCCTCTCCGAACATTTTTCCGATCCTTACGGGATTTTCCCTCAGATCCTGACTGCACCTCCACTGGAATCAACCATTTCCTGTCTGCTGTCACCTGTGAATGCAGACCCTAGCTATTTTGTTAGTGACCGTTTGTCTAGCCGGTCGTCCCTTTTGGTGTGACCTGTGGAATCAACAGCCTGAAACATAGTCACCAGATAATTTTGCTCACTGAATAGCACTCAGGGTCCTTGTTTTCCCTGAAAAACACTCAACCCACTTTGCTCATGTCAACAAAACAATATTTATACATTTGGAACAGAATCAGTTCTGTTCGACACAATCCATCCTGACATTCTGCAAAAGGAGAATTTTAAGTTATGCGCTGCGCAAGGTGTGGCCTTTCATTCTGCCCTGTATCAAAAGTCTGCATACTCTGTAAAGAAAAACAAATGTCGAGGTTATTGTCAGATAGTAAAGTACGTAGTTTCTTTTGTCTGCTGTGCTGCCGCGGCCTTCGCTGCCGCATCTGCCCTGGCGTTCCCTGTTGAAACGGTCCTTGTTATTAGCACACTTACAGACAGCAATTTTGTTAGGGAGAAGAATGACTTCTTACAGGGCTTTTACCCAATTAAACCCAGTGTCCTCCCAACATTTATCGTCCCACTACGATTGCATTCATCAAATTTGAACCCCTTGGTATGGCAATTGTTACCATCCCCCTTTTGATTGCATGATCCAACTCGTGGATCAATTTAACAATGGGGTTTGGGTAAACAAAGTTTTTAACACTAACCTAAATGCCGTCCTTCAGCCAAATTTCCCACAGATATCTTTCTCTGCCTCTGAAACAAAAAACAAAATATCATATTACTCATATCTCAATCCCTAAATTGCACAGACAGCCATTATAGCTGCTTGCTCCTTCAACTCTCGTTACGCAAATTCTCTTCATTGCACAGTACACTGGTGTGCAATATTTACTGTTAGATGTTCCCATAATGGCTGTCTTTTCTCTCCTGTGGCTTTTCAAAATTCAGCAAGCTCAAACTGACTTTTCACCCAAAATCAGAAGGGGTCGAAATTAATTTCCGCTTACTCTCAATATCTTTCTCTGGAATTTTGTTCCAGTGATCAACTATTTCAGCTCCTTGAATTAATTTCCCAATAACGAGTACTCAGCTTCGGTCCGGACAATATCTTGACCTGCTCTGAGGTCTCAATTTCCGTGCCCTTTTTAAAAGCCTCCTCTTCCTCGTACCACAGCTCTAGTTTCAATTCCCAAATACAGCCATTATGGTTCACCCATAAATTTTCTTAAAATCCCCCAAAAGAAAATAAATTTAGCTGTCTCTTACCAGAGATATTCTGTTGCCACTCGGATTCGTTTTCTTAATTCCAGTGGTTGCTTCCTCCGGACCCCGGCGGAACGGCCCCTCGTCCCTAAAATCTGTTCGGGGTAGGGCTGTGACTCTGAGTCCAGGAGGCCAATTCACCGTCCGCTTTCGGGTCCGAAGGGCACATCCAAGGAAATCCTAACTTCTGACACCAATTGTTGTGGCAAAAATTCATTAAACAATCATCAACTGCGTAAGAGACACTCTGAAATTCAAATGATCATTAAAAAGTATTTTATTCTTGCAAGAAGGCCCAGTTGCCACACAGAAGTCATCAGTACAGTCTGTGGAACAAGTGCGACGATGAGAGGGAGGGCAGAGGAGTCTTTATACTGCTTTCAAGGTCTTCTGCTTACAGGCCCTAATCTAAACAAGGAGAGGCTTCCCTGCTAGTTTTCTGATACTGCTAAGTTTTGTTCTTACAAACTCACAAGTTCTAAATTGGGCACCTCTGACCCTAGAAGTCAGAGGTCCCTTCTCATTCTGCCGCCTCCTGACGTCCCACCTGTTACCCAGCATTAAGAGAAACACATACACGTCAGTTTTACCACGTAGACCACGTATAGAAGGTCATTTCAATGTTTTACTGAAAGTCAATGAAAATCAATACTGCAAATCAATGAAAATCTAAATTTCCCATAACATGACCCAGCGGTGTGGTTAAGGTTGGGTTATTTTTTAACCCAGCAGTTTTTAGAGTGTAAACTATGTTTTGTTGATAAATGGATCACGTTACTTTGCTCATAAAATGTGTCATGAGTTAAACATCAATCCAGCAGGGATATATCAAGAGCTGCGGGAACTTCTGCAACTAAAACACCTGGGTCTTGCTCAGGGTTGTAGGGGACAAGAAGTCCAATAATATTAATTTCTTCACTGACAGTTGCAGTCTTCCACTTGTATTATCTTAAGATAAAGATGTCCTGCACTATTCTATATCCGCTGCTTCTTCTGGTGATCATCTGTCCCTGTATGTCTGAGGTCCAGCAGGAAAAGAAGGGATTGCAGACTGACAGGACTGAGCATTTGAATGTGGAGGAAAGCGGTGCTGGTTCGACTTCTGTTGAGATTCAGCAACACTTTCTCACAGGGATCCAGTCTGAGCTGGCAGAGCTGAGATCTACTGTGAGGTCTCTGAAGAACAGACTGGAGGTCACTGAGGAACATCTTAGGAGAAAAGGTAACCCTCCCATCTGTTATTTCACTTGTGTCATGCTTACAGATGGAAAAAATCCTATGGATGGATTAAAAAAATTAAGCTGTATGAGTATCTTTGTTGCTCAATAAGCTTGTCAGTTATAGTTTGTGATCTGAGATGTGTTATACAGAGGTTTGCATGATTATTTTTAAACAAAATTTGATCTTTGATTCACACAGATTATAAAGTGGCATTTGCTGCCACACTTGGACCTGTTGGTAACTATGGACCTTTCAACACTGAGATCACTCTGGCTTACAAAGATGTCTTTGTGAATGAGGGAAGAGCTTACAACCCAGCCACTGGTATGTGTTCTTATACTGAATCTGTATCTGTGTGTTATAGAATTTTAAAAGCTACATATCAGACAAACAGTGTATTTATATGATCATAAAAATCCTTGATAAATTATTAATTGTTGCATATACCATTACAGGTATCTTCACAGCACCTGTAAAAGGCATCTATTTCTTCACTTTGTCTGGAGTTAACCGCTCATCTAAAGCTATGGGCCTAAGGCTCTTTAAAAATGGACAACAGATAGTAACTATTTACAATCATCCTCTAGGTGACCGCTATGATACAGGAACTAATTCAATCTCTTTGTCTCTAGAAGAAGGAGATCATGTCTATGTGCGTCTCCGGCAAAATACATGGGTCTTCGATAATGAAAATGACCACACTTCATTTGTTGGCCATTTACTTTTTCCTCTTTGATGGTCTTGTTAAATTCATGAAGTTCAAAATACTTGTCAGGAAGTCTTAACTGCTAAAAAAGACTTAAGGCTAAATCCTTAATGTTTGTTGCTTTTACCACTTTGATAGTTTTAATAAAATAAATTGCTTAAGAAACTTAATTTGTGCTTTTAGCTTTAATTGACTCTGACAATATACTTAAATATTGTCAGTACTGGCCAGTCTCCCATGTTTACTATATGAAATATGAATGTTATAACATGACTAGCACAGCCCTGTGTATACATTTTACATTTTTTGGTGTACAATATCCAATTTGTATGTGTAAATATGTGCACAACTTTGTTAAATATCCCTACTGTATCTAAACTTTTTACACACAGAATTCAACTTTGTTTTATTCTCTTCCTCAATAAACGAAACTGTCACATTAGGTTCCCGATTATTCAGTGTGGAATAATTTGTATGTGAAAAAGCTTTGTGAAGAGGGTTTTAGAGAAAGTTAATCAACATCGTTTAAATGAGTGAAATTGTGACTTCACAAGATCTGGAAGAAGTGCGCTGTAATCCAAACGTGATTCGTTGAATTTAATAAAAAAAATGTATGTATTAAGTAACTTAATCAATTTTAGTTCAACTTAATGCATTTGTTTAAATGTAGCTAAAATCAATTGTGTGCAACCACTTAACAAAAAAAGTATTAAATTCAACGAATCTTTTTTTTCAGTGAAAATATTCCCCTTTAGAGTGAATTTTGAGCTTTGTAACCGAGATATATATTTTTTAATACTCAAACAGCAACGTTACACACTAACTAAAGTTAAAAAATGGAAAAAGCATAATAAGACCCCTTTAATATCTGTTTTTTGGTAATAAAATCTACAATGTTGCGTAGAGTCACATATCTCATGTGATCTCAAAAAGGAGATGGGAGTGTATGATATTAAATGACATCACCACAGCTCTTTTCTGACTTGTCAAACTGACAGTTACAACACTCCCAGGTCTCCTCCTATATGCATTACACGGTTTTAATGCACACCTTGCAGCCAGTCAAGTATTTAGACAGACCATGGTACTGTATACGAATGTGTGTATATCACTTCATGGATCATTTTCCAACAGAAACTGTTCAAATAGATACGGTCCTCGAACTAAGCATGTACACAAAGTAGAATAATTAGCATTTGAACGGGAAATAAACACTTTCACTCATTCTAAAGAAAGTCTTTATTGGTCAATGTACAGAAAGTGCTGCAGTGACCATCAAAGTTAAACAAAACATACAAAAGAAGTCTTACATGATTTTACAGGGTTGATCTTTTTAAAAGTTTCTTTTTTTTGTTCCTGTTCTATAACACATGGTAAAAACGGACTAGCGAAATATAGGAATGAAAGGTGTAGAAGGTGGACGGAGGGGGAACGGGATGTCTCACAAGGCTGACATCACAAGCACGTTTTGGCAGATGGGATGAGAAATCCTAACCACTGCAACAGACATTACATGAAACCCAATGCACATATTCATAAACGCACATGTTCAGGGGGGAAAACATAAGTGTCATCTAAAGTTGCTCGAGTATTACTTCGACTCTCCTAAATAGGAAAAACCAAAAAAAATCTCTGTGACACTGCTAAATGCTTTTACTCTGTCAAAAGCCTCACTTTTCACAAAGACTTTGCTTTTGTTTGTACTTTTCTTGCATTCCTTTTTTTTTTATTTCTTTTCCTGGAAGATTGAATTGAGCTGTACACTGCAGGGAGGTTAGTAAAGATCTTCAGAATATACCAAAGTTACCCCAGGCTAAAATCATTGAACAATTTTCTTCTATTTCTTTCCTTTAATAGTTTAAAAGTGCCTTTGTCTACAGAGGCTCAGACAAATATATTTGAGGTGGAGTGAGGGAGAACCAATCCTCGTTTGGGGTGAGGAGGACACCATGAACGATAAAAGAGATCAACACAGACAGAGAGAGGAGGAGGAGGAGGAATCTTCCTCTTCAGCAAGCAAGTGTGGACACAAACAGGCCATTTGAGGGATGCAGGAGGATGTGAGGAGTCTGAGTCACCATTCAACTACTCTACAGTTCTCTATTTACAGAAGACAGGCATATAAAAATTAACAGATACGATTCCTTCTATCTTCCCACCGAGATCCCCCCCCCCCCCCCCCCCCCAAAAAGAAAAATAGGAAGTTAAAATTTTCCTTTTTTTCACCTCATTACTATTAAAGCTTGTTTCCACCACCAAATAAAAAAAAACTAATTACAACTTTTTTTTTCACAATTCTTACTTTTTTCTCACAATTGAGAGTTTACATCTCGCAGCTGTGACTTTTTTCCTCACAACTGCAAGTGTATATCCCACAATTCATTCTTTTCTCTCGCACTTTCAAACTCACAGTTGCAAATTATAAAGTCTGAATTGCAAAATAAACTTGCAAAGTCGAAATTCTGAGAAATAAAGTTGAACTTCTGACTTTTTTTCATGCAATTTTGAGTTTAGATTTCCCAATTCTGACATGTTTTCTGCAATTGCAAATTTATTTCTCAGAATTGTGAGAATAAAGCCCGCAATTCAGATTTTCCTTCCTCAGAATTGTGAGTTTTATATTTTGCAATTGAGACTTAAGAATTTGTGAGTTGTTTGAGATAAAAAAAAAATTCTAAGACTAATTCTAGGAATTAAATTTGCAATTGCGAAAAAAATGTCCGAAAATAAAGTCTCAATTCTGACTTTTTTGTCTTGCAATTACGAGTTTATTTCTCAAAATTGTGAGTTTATTACCAGAGTTTATATTTTTTTTATAGTTTAGATCTTTTTTTTAAATATTTTTTTCTCTCAATTGAGAAAAAAGTCACTATCACCTTTTTTATATTTTTTTTATTCCGTGGCGGCAACAAGCTTCCATAAATTACCATAGAACTTGTTTAAAGAGAACCGTCTCAATCAAAATCTCACTGAGGATCTAAAATAAACCTATTTGCTTAATTTCAAATGAAGAAAATATCATTATTATATACTTTCATTGAAAAAAACAACTTTTGGGTATTTACTATTGCACATCAATGCAATATTAAATGTTACTCTGAAGACAACCAATGGTGAAGGCATAGCCGTACTGTCAAATATTACAGTTTAGTGTTTCAAAAAGGGAGAACGCATCATGATGTTAGACTACAATCTGATTAATCTACACAAAACAAACAAAAAACCGTAAACATAAAAAAAAAAAAAACATCCCAGAGATGTTGATTCACAATTTATTCCATTGTGTTAATTTATCTTTCATTTTCGTGGATCTACTGAGACACTGCAGCTTATACACAGAAGTACATACAGGCTTTGCAGCGTTTGGACTGAAGGGTGCGCGTCCCAATATTGACCAGCAGATGGCGGTACAGGATGCTTTTTGTGGCTGTTGGAAAGAGTCAAAATCAGGTTGATGTGTGACAGCTTTTCAGGCAATAAATTCTGGCTTCTGTAAGTGTGAGAGGGCATTAATTGCGAGTGTTTTATGTATATATGTGTACGTGTGTGTCCACAAGTCTATGTCTGCGTGTGAATCGTGCTTGTGTTAAGGTGGATGTATGTGTGTGCGTGTGTGTGAGACTGTGTTTGTTTGTGTTTAATAGGGTAACGTAGATGGGTCCCACTCCAGCTTTCCTTTCACTTTTCCCTTCTGAATGCTAGTCTCTCCCTCTTCATCACTGTCCTCGGACTCAGCACTAGAGAGATCTCCTGACAGTTCATCATCTTCGTCTTCATCCTCCTCTTCCTCTGGCTCCTCCTCCCTCACCTCCTCAGCAATCTGAGTCCCATCAATGCTCTAGAACCAAAAGAATTATGCTAATTGTATTTAGATCATCTTCAGGATAAAATCAGTAAAACTCCTCATGCTACAGAGTTAACTAAAACTAAAAATATTGGTTACACTTTATTTTAAGGTGATTTACATACTCAAATAAGTACTGAGTTATAATAATAAACTACATGTACTTACTATAGAGTTACGGTTAGGGTTTGGCTTAGGGTTGGTTACTTGTAATTATGCATAATTTACTGTTATTAATATAGTAAGTATATGAAGTAATGTGTAACTACGTTACCTTAAAATAAATTGTTACCAAAATATTAATTAATTTTAATAAAGCTAATATAAAATATAAATATTAGATGAAAACTTAAACCTAAAAAAAGTTAATTACATGAATGAAAATTAGAAATGTTGCCTTGGTAACTAACTGAAATCAAATAAGTTTAAAGTGTAAATAGTCGCATAAGCACATACTGTAACAAAATAAACAATAAAAGCTCATTCAAAATATTAAATAGTATAATAGTAAATGAATAAATTTATTATAAACATATTGCCCTCTTAAGTAACTTCAAGACAGTTCAAGCTACTTTTTGTTTGTAACTTGTAATGTACCCAATTATTAATTACAGTTTCATTAGTTTTACTATAGCTTGACTGTAGTTTAACTACTTCAAACTATGATAAGATTAACAACCTTCAGTGTCAAAAATTGTCTTTACCAATGAGGCACATACTCACCTCCATGGGATTAACAGTGATGTTAAGATTGGAGTCATCCCAGTCCATCTCCGGGTCTTTTCTTCCCTCTTCGTCCTCTTTTGAACCGTCCTGGTGGGTGGTGTGGATGCGGTAGATGCCCAAGACTACAATGACCACCAGGGCAGCGATGCACATTACAATCACCACTGTGGCCGCAGGAGGAGTACCTAATGGCACATAGGTAAAGACATCTATGAATTCTGTTGCTACAAACCATTCAAATGGTTAAAACTGCATACATTGTCTGTTGTGATCATTTATTATTTATTGAACATTGTCATATTGCACTTGTCAGCCTTTCATGCTGTACAACCAAGAAGCCCAACAACATCCTTTCCATGTTAGAGTCATCTATTTTCCAGTCTTTTTCACCATCAGCACATTGAGATGCCCATTCTAAGGTTCCCTAGCTCCTGTCATACCTAGCTTCACCTCTGACTTGCTGTCAAACCCACACCTGTGCCCCATCTGCCATCTGAAAGTCTTAGAGGCTTATTGCTTTAGTCTCTCTATTCTGCAATTATGTTTATTCATTCACAAGAATTATGACTCACTCAGCCATACAAAAATCAATAGAATCCTGGATTAGTGTTTTTTCTAATGGAGGTCGCTACTAGGTAGCTGAGGGGAAGCTTATTTAGCCGTGTTGACAGAGTAAGACAGTTTGGCACAGTACACTTAAAGAACAGTGTCGCTAACTAAGACCTTGCAGTCAGCAAGAGAATGATTGGGAGCATGAGGTCACAGTGCCACCTGCTGTTTTTCCATGTCTCTCCTAAAGCAGCATGTCTCGTATCCTGTCATCTCTCTCTCCCCCTCTTTCTCTCTTCAGTCCAGAGAGCAGAGTGCTCCATCTCGCTGCAGTCAGCTGTGCTCTGTGCGCCCTTGGGGAGATCACTGGTGTCCCTGGTGTGTGCGTGAGCTGGTAGAGTAAGTGTAATTTTCCAAACTCCTTCAAACCAACAATACGGTCTCAAGAGCCTGTCATCCGCTTAGACCAGCGTGCAGGGGTTTGTATGTGCGTGTGTGCATATCTGCTTTTTTAGAAGCTGAATTCTCCCATGAATAGTTTTTGAGACACATTTACTGTCCTCCTTAAAGCCACTTGTTTACAATTTAATGAGATGGTTTAACAAAAGCAACAACACATTTTTAATTAATCACAAGGTAAACTAACGTATTTTTCAGAATAATATCACCCAGGGTAAAATGACTGCATGATTAGGTTTAGACAAACATCATTAAGAGGCATCAGAGTTGACTTTACCTGAGATGTGATCAGAGTCTGCCGTATGAACCACCAGTGGATGATGCACAGGTCTCATGTACTGGGATTGGACGGCCATGTGATTGGCATGCTCCACAGACTCTGAGCTGTGCACTACTCCAATCTGAGGGGCGGGGCAAACAGAAAATAGTTTAGAGAGACAAAAGCTTGCTTGTTCTGTTTTGAATCCATAACATCTTGGCCAGGTCAAGTTATTTCAGCAAATGAAGCTTTGTTATGTCATAATAAAAAATAAATGAAAACAATCTGTGATTTTACTGAGACCGTTTTATAATGAAATTAGGTTCATAACAATCATACTGAAGTCTCAATCACATTATGTCTCCTATACCAGAAACTAAAAATATCTAAATAAAAATGGGTTTCCTCACAACAACAACAAAATAATAATAATAATAATAATAATAATACATTTCAGATTTATACTAAAAGTAAAAAGATAAAAAAAAAAAAAATATATAAAAAAAAAAATATATATATAAACCTGGTTGGTTACCAGGACGGTCGGTCTCTTTCAGCTTTTAGTCAGAAATCAAGAGTTAAAGGGATGGTTCGGAGTAAAATCAACTATCAAATAAATCAAATAAATGATTTTACTCCGAACCATCCCTTTAAAAGTCAAGAGTCTGGCTCTGCATTCTGCAATAGCAGTTTTTGGTAACTTTTAAGCACCAAAAGTCAAAAAGTGCAAAAAGCTGAAAGAAAAGCAGGAAATGAAAGAGGGGATAAAGTAAATGGATGATACAAACAATAAAAAAGCCATGCCCAGTATGAAGGCAGTCTCTGACCTCGAAGTTGAACTCATTGCTTGTGTAGCGTCCATTCAGTTCAGAGCAACTGAGCCGGAACCTTCTCTCAGACAGACCGCCAGGCTTCCAGTTACGGTACCTCACCTGCCTGATGGCCTGTTCATAATGCGCCATGGAGTCAACACCTGAGACAAGAAAGACCAGTGTCAGGAACTCTGTCTATTCAGATAAAAGAGCTCTAGAGCCATGAGAGATCCTCGACGTGGAGCCCCTGAACAAGTAGGTCTTAATCCTTCTCTAATAAATGTACCCGACACTCAAACCACTTCACAAAATGTCAAGGCGATTTGAATTTGCTTGCGAAAAGTCAAATGTATACAGTATGATAGAGGCAGAGATCTGTTCAAGAGTCTGAGCAGGATCTGGGTTAAAGGATTTTGAGCACAATCGAGAGTGACTTTTAAAGATCAAAACTTTTTTGAAAAGAATAAAAGCATTTAAATTTGACCCACCAGATATCCAAAAAGTGCACAACCTTTCTTTAGAACTGATATCAGCTGCAAAAATGCATGCTGATTATTTGTCATCATTTACTGATTAAATCAAATACATATATTTTTCTGTATATTCTGTTCACTCTTTTGCATTCTAGGTTCTCAAAATGGAAAAAAAATAAATAATAATAATTTAATATATACACTACCATTCAAAAATTTGGGGTCAGTACATTTTTTTTTTAAAGAAATTAATATTCTTTTATTCAGCAATGATACATTAAATTGATCAAAAGTTACAGTAAATACATTTATAATGGTACAAAAGATTCATATTTCTATTCATCAAAGATTCCTGAAAAAGTGTATCACGGTGTCAACAAAAATATCAAAGCTGATAATAATAGGAAATGATTTTGAGCACCAAATTGGCATTTTAGAATGATATCTGAAGGATCATGTGACACCGAAGACTAGTCAATGGCTGTAATGGCTGAAATGGTTGCTGAAATTTCAGCTTTGCCATCACAGGAACAAATTACATTTTAAAATATATTGAAAATTTTTTTTTTCTTTTTATTGTAGCCATAAGAGATAAAAACATTTAAAAATAGTACAGAGCCCAAACCTTTGAAATGTAATATATTCCAAATCTTTTGAAACCATACAATGGGCTTTGTGCAAACAGACTGAAATTTTATTCCCTTAAAAAAAGCTATTCACTAAAAATGAATAACTCTCTGCTGTAGCCGCCATACTTTATTGAATTATTCCAACATATATGTCACATTGATGTAACCTGCCATTTTGCATCTAAAGGCGACATAGAAATGTATACTTTTGGCTTAGGAAGAATTTGAATATACTGTAGCACACAAGTCAAATGGAGCTCTTTTATGATGCTTTCATGGTTGTTTTTGTCATTTTGGAGCTTGATCTCCATTCACTGTCATTATATGCAAAAGAGTGTCCAGAATGTGCTTTAACATATCTCCAATTTTTGTACCACAGAGGAAAGAAACAGGTTTGGATGACATGAGCGCGCCCATTTTTGGGCTTTTTCCTTTAACACATTTATTGCTTATCCACAGCTTGAGGCTTTACATTTTTCTAGTTGCTTCATTTAGAATGAGTTAGAACCTAATTAAATCTAGATCTGTATGCATGTTTCTGTAGATGTTTAACTGATTGTTCAATGAGACTGTAGATGTTAAACTGATTGTCCTGAAGTACACATCTACAGATACTGTACATATATACTGATCCAGATTTAATTATGTTCTAACTCGTGCTAAATGAAGCAATTGGACGATGCAATAAATTAGCAATAAATAAAGTCACTGTAATGCAAAGTAAAAAAGAGATTATGAGAAACATTCTGGCAGCAGATGGTTGTATAGATTCGAGACATGTGGTCGACCATACCGTAGATGGAGATGCCAGAGGTAGAGTTGGTGGCGTCCAGATGTTTGCCCAAGAGAGAGCTGTGGTGGATCTCCAGACTCTCCCGCTCCGGGTCCAGCTCCTCTCCGATCACCAGCACATCACAATAATCCAGGTTATGCATCAGCTCCAGAATGCCAGGTCTCCGGGCTACACACACAAATACACACACAGTTACACAGGCAGAGATATGCAGTGGCTAATATATGACCTTGCGCTGTATCCACAAACAACCATTGATTGTGTATGAATTTAATTTCGATGATTTATTGTTTCACTACCCCTGGCACTACATTCGATAAAAGAAGCCGGACACTTTTGTTGAACTTTAAATGAAAAAAGACACTAACAAAAAAACAATTGACTTAAGGTCAGTGTAATAACCAGAAGGCAGTGTTTATAATCTTGATAATAATAGACTAAACCATTATATAAAAAACACATCCGTGGGAAGAAACTTGAGTAAAAACACTAAAACGTTTGTATGGTTACATTGCACCAAACAGTGCAACTGTGGCTCCTGTGAAATGGATGAATGCAAAGGAGTGAGATTATGTTAATATATGAGCTGTGAAAGTGAGTCATCTATCACCTATGCTGAGGGTGGTGTCGGTCTTGGTGACGGTACTAATGATGTGTATGTCCTTGAAAAGGGCCACCCCGACAGGTGCTCGGAGCTGAGCTGCGGGCCAAACCAGCCGCTCCACTCCAGCAATGGTGATCCGAGGTTCGCTGGGCGGCATTACCATCACCATCGCCTTGATGTCTGGAATGGAGATGCACGTATCTTCACCGAAACACCTACAAGTTTCAAAATGGGAGAGGAGGGAAACAAGAGACTTAACAGTAAAATATTGAGACCATAACTAGTAAAATGTTTGGATACGCCTATTGGTCATGGTCTTTTGCATCATTAGAAACATTCCTTCAGGTGTGTCCAAACTTTTGACTCGTAGTATGCATAAAAGATAAAAACAAAATATATGTATATATTTATAAAAAATACCAGGTAAATACCTGCATTTACAGATCCTGTAGTGAAGTCTTTTTTTCAAAACAAAATATGAAATTCATATTATAAACCAACATTTAAAATAAAAACATTTTAAATTAAAGTAATGAATGTAAATGAAAATCAAGGAAATGCATACAGGTCATTTAAACAACCTTTTTATGCATTTAAACACAATGTATTAAACATTGGAATTGCCTAAACACACTTGCTTCCCAAAATAAAGTCTGTATCTCACTTTGAGTAAGAACTGTTGTTTTAGACTGTCACCATCAACTTCAGCACAGTCGTACCTCACAGGTGAAATCCACCTCAGGACCAATTAATGATGCCGCAATATAGTTAGTTTTAAAGCAGCGAGTCGACAAAAATATTTGCGAGAACGCGAGCAGTGGTGCCACCTCCTCCTGATGCCTGCTGAAGAAGTTGATATGGCAGTCAGAAGCAGTGTTGATTAAGATAGAGGCGCTGAAGCGTGAACTGAAACAGACTCGCACACTGACCTGCTGAGGAAATTGGAGTCCCTCCAGCTTCATTACAGCTAGTATGCGAGGAGAAAGGGGGGAAATAAAGTGTCTTAGGATTAACAGGCCTCCCTTTCTCACGATGCACCCAGTAATTACTCTTTTTCAAGGGTGAGCCCTAAAGAGCACTCGTTGGTTTACTAATTCATTTATATATTTGCCCACTAATTAAGAACTATCTGTTTGTTCGAAACAACAACCCGCTCTCTGCCACCGTCGCGGGTGGAGAGACGCTTAGCTGTGCTCGAGCGATGGTGCGCTATCTCCCTGAGGTAATTCCTCGGTACGGATCACCTAAACGATCTCTCTCAAACGGCCACGGAGAATAGCCTTGAATGAGAAGGAAGGAAGCGCAAAATTGTGTGGAACCAACAAAACAATTACATCTAATTACTGCAGTAAAAATGACGGTGGAAAGTTTGTGATGTGTAAAAGTGGCTCCCTTCGGTAGACGCACTAAAGTAAAATAGTCGAGAGCATGCTCACTCATTAAAAAGGCTTTGTGAAAAAGGGCAACAATCTTGCTTTATTTACAGGGCTGATTTAAGGATATTGGGAGCTGGTCTAAGCCGGACTCTGGCTATTACAAGAGCTACGGCTCACTCCACTATCGACCAGGGAAGTCTGTTCTCATTTAGGCAATCCTCTTCACGAATGCACACCAGACAAGTGCAGAAGCCTCTGTCTTCTTTTCATTCTCTCCTGCTCTCACTTTTTCCAAGGTAAAGTTTCATTTGGGCACACATCAGCCGGGTGCAATTGGATCCAATAGGTTTCATTAGACTGTGTCAGATGACACGATTCCTTCCACTCTTGACAATTAAATGAGTATCTCTAAAGGGAAAAGGACACCCACAAAAACACTCTGAATGTAACTGGAGGTGGTTCAAAAGTTTGGGGTTGGCAAGATTTTTTTATTGTTTTTGAAAGAAGTCTCTCATGCTCACCAAGGCTGCATAATTAAAGGTCCCACATTGTACACCTTTCTGAAGTTTTATTTTAGGTTGTGATGTCCTTAAGAATATATGGGTGATTCTCCAACTACAGGCGCTTTCTGTCAGGACTTTTACGTGCTTTTCTCAACTCAGTGAAGTGATGTCGGTGTCCGGGTTAGCGCTAGCATGAGCCGTCAGGCAAGTGTTATTTAAATAAACTCCTGATGTACTTACAAACTTTCCAACGCCTCGTTTTATGAGTACAGAACCTATTTGTACTACTGTAGAAGTTAGGTACCATTCTGGGCATTATTAGTGGGGTAATTTACGAGATACAAATTTGGAGCTAATAGCGCCTGCACTAAGCCATTCGGCTGATATCTCGAAATAAGCTCTAACTTTAAAAATGTTTAACCAAGGGAAAAAAGGCTTCTGGGGGGGGGGTGTTTGGCTCGATGTCATGGTGCAAAGGACCCTAGGTTGATTTTACTCCGAACCATCCCTTTAAGAACAGGTCGATTTTGGCCTGTCTAATTAATATTCATGAGCCTCTCTTCTGATTGGCCTGTTGTTTTCTGAGTGACGCACAGCCAGGCCAACCACAGGTAACTAGGGTCATGTATGCTATAGGTAGCCTGCGGTGGCTTGGTGATGCTCACAAGTAAGGTAAATAAAACACCTGTAATGATGGACATTGCTGAGGGAAATGTTATTCGGCCTTATATGTTCGAGCCAGACTCAGACCCCGAATCGGCGACGACAGGAGACAAACAACCACCTCCTTACTTTCGGCGTTATTGTAAGAGTATTATAATTACCATTACATCAATGCTGCACACAGATTTAACGTTAAAGGGTTAGTTCACCCAAAAATGAAAATTCTGTCAGTAATTACTCACCCTCATGTTGTTCCAACCATGTAAGTCTTTCGTTCATCTTCGGATCACAAATTAAGATATTTTTGATGAAATCTGACAGTTGTCACACTCCTTCATAGGCTTTCAGAGGGACCGAACCTCGCCGGCCCAGAATAGTTATTAAAAACATTGTTAAAATAGTCCAAGTGACTACAGTGGCTATACATTAAGTTTATCATGCGACGACAATACTTTTTGTGCGGAAAAACAACAAAAATAACGACTTTATCCAACTATTAGTGTTCTTCAATGTGGGCCTCTGACGAGAGTTCACGAGAGCGCCAGGACGCATGCACGAGAACTGAGATTACGGCATTCTTCTTCTACTACTAACTTACTTGTTACTGGCTGCTCACTCCTTGGGAGTATTACCGCCATCTACTGTACAAGATGACGTCCCTACATCATCGAGACCTCAATCGCAATAAGTGTCGAATTCAATAGCTTACATACAGCGCGCGTCTTCCTCTGCTTATAATCCTCCGCTTCCGGCAATGTCGGGACGTCATCTTGTACAGTAGATGGCGGTAATACTCCCAAGGAGTGAGCAGCCAGTAACAAGTAGTAGTAGAAGAAGAACGCTGTAATGGACAAAGTCGTTATTTTTGTTGTTTATCCGCACAAAAAGTATTGTCGTTGCATGATTAACTTAATGTATAGCCACTGTAGTCACTTGGACTATTTTAACGATGTTTTTAATAACTATTCTGGGCCGGCGAGTTTCGGTCCCTCTGAAAGCCTATGAAGGATTGAGACAGCTGTCAGATTTCATCAAAAATATCTTAATTTGTGATCCGAAGATGAACGAAAGACTTACATGGTTGGAACAACATGAGGGTGAGTAATTACTGACAGAATTGTCATTTATGGGTGAACTAACCCTTTAACACTAATTTAAACTGTCTGTAAACAAACTCAGACTTTTTTTTGTCAAATTCAATTTAAATCTCCAAAATATGTACGTTAATACATTTTGAAACACTTAACTGCTTTATAATATGTAACGTTAGCAGACACCGAATGCAGTCAGCTATGTAACTATTGCTTTCCTTACTGATACAGTAAGTTGACGTGCTACAATTTCTTTCACAATGTAACTTTTTCTGTAGAAGGTGTACTTGTGGTAAATGCGCAAGGATGCCCACAGAACACGAGAACATGCTGCAACTGAACTGTGAACTGTAGTGGTTGCAGCATCTTTGAGGAGAAGCTTCTTTGAAAAACCGGCATTGAACTGTGTCCGATTGACGAAGCAGTCACTCGTGAAATAGCCTATGCAGAACAGACGGTTAAGGTCGAACTAAACTGCTGTGGCCTTTTCTGAATAAATAAACATTAGCCACTGTTCTCTTATATTAATGTTGTTCAGAAGCCTGTGCAATGATGTAGTTTCGTGACGGTGGGCAGTGTATTTTGTGACAATGCAGAGACTGAGTAGTTCTGACATCACATTTACGGAAGTCACAACGGCTCGTGAAAAGGCACAGCTACTTTATGCAGGCTGTGTGCATTTGTCTGTGGATTGACTGTTTTGAAACCTATATGGTAGTTTCATAGCCCCTAGACCTCTGTTATCATGTGTTATATGGGACCATTGTTTTCTATTTTAATATATTTCAAGCAGCAAAACTGTTTTCAGCTGATACTAATAAGAAAGGTTCCATGAGCATTAAATCAGCATTTTAGAATGATTTCTGAAGGATCGTGTGACACTGCAAAAGGTGCTGAAAATTCAGCTCTGCAATGCTAGGAATAAATTACATTTTGTGGAAACTGTGATACATTTCTTTTCAGGATTCTCTGATGAATTGAATGTTATATTCATATGTATATATATATAAAAAAAAATTCATCAGTTTATTTAAAAGGACCATCTGAACATACTGACTCAATAAAATTATCCCAAAGTGTCTTAAGAGACAAAATGGAGTCTAATTATCAGTTTAGTTCAGTCTTCTGGAAGCTGTGTCTGAAATACAACAACAGTTTTTTTAAGATTTAAAAAAAGAAAAAAAGAAAAATGTTTGTCATGGAAAAGCTATTCATTTCAACAACTAAGCTATTGTCATGCTACTAAAAAATGTAATCAAGTTACTGGTAACCATATTCAAATATGCAGCTTTAATCACAATTATTTATAAGAGGAGGGGGAAATCTATAAAACAAATCAATTCTTTCTTTATTGGAGCGATACTAAAATGCTGGACATGAAAGACAGTCGTGGGTAGTGATCAATAAACAAGAACCATGTGCGGGAGGATGGTGGCAATAAGATGGGAGAGATATAGTGATAGAAAAGAGATGAATGCAAGATCACAGTTAAAATAAGACAGGAAGTAACTCCTGTAAAGTCTTTGTAAATTATTACAGTGCTGTAGTGTAGATTAACAGCAGGAAGTCCATTTTCTGTTCTGCTGTGCAATTATATTACTCTGTTTTTCTACAATATACCCTGTGTTAAAGTGATAGCTGACCCAAAAACAAAAGTTCTGTTGTCATTTACTCACCCTCATGTTGTCACAAACCTGTATGGCTTTTTTCTTGCGTGAAACACAAAACAAGATGTTTACACCAGATTTCCAAGCTGCTCTTTTCAATACAACGAAAGTGGATCCACCGTGGTCACCTTTCCTAGCTTGAATGTTGTGCTAGGTAACTCTTTTTCCACTCAAGAAAGAATACAGGTATAGAACAACGATGGCATTTGTGTGTGTGTGTGTGAACTGTTCCTTTAAGTCATGTTTTGCAGAGTTGTGCAGAGCTGTGTTGTCACTCTCTGACCTGTGCTGTGTCATGCTGTTTGACGGCATCTGTAATTGTGTTTTGCTGTACTGCAGAGGATGGCTCTCTGACACAACAGAATCTCTTTTATCATGGCCTTTCATGTGCTCATCAGCTCATCTCACTGCAGTCATCACCAGCAGGCATGTCCATTATCCAGAGACGCACAACCGCTGCCAGAACACTACATGAACACTCCCTGATGAAAATAACAGCTTCAGCACAAGCTGCTTTGATATCATCTCTGTAGCTCAAACAGTACATGGCATTTGCAACACCAAGGTCATGGGTTAAATTCCTAGGGAATGCATGAACTGATAAAATGTATGTAAAATCTTCCGCCAAATGCATAATGGTTGTAATCTGGTTTAAGATGTTCTAGCTGATGGTGTTCAGCTGGTTTAGGCACTTTCAAGTGCCCAAAACCTCTCTGAAACTTGCAAAGCAGACCAATTTGAGTAGGCTGGGAGACCAGCCAAGACCAGAAAAACATATATAGGATTATGATTAAACTGATAATCATGAATATTAACCACAATTGTTCTGAGCTGAGAAATTTCTTTTTACATTTAATCAATTATTGGACTTTCACATAAGCACAAATCAAGAGAACCTCATCTCATATGCAAGGTTGATTTTACATCATCTGGTTTCCTGATTTATTATATTAATTATATACATTAACACACGCTTCCCTCAAAAGCTAGAACAGTGAAATGGACTCTGTGCATGATTGCTTCCACATTTAGCCTCAGTGACCACCACAACTTCCGGTGCAGTGCAGTGTATGGATATTGTGAGAAAATGAAATGGAAGTACAAGGACAAAGCAATATGAGTACGATCCACTTTCACACTAAAGGTCTTTAAAGCTTGTGCAACTTATTACTAAAATGTTATTGTTTAATATAATATACTAAAATATTATGTTTACAATATAATAATAAAACTTTAATTTGATGGCATCCTTTAGACATTCTGTTGACTATAAGTAATGTTGCACCAACATGTCAACTAATTCTCGTTAGAGTATCAGTAGACTGTCTGCTTAATATCTGCTAACATTATATTTTAGTAGTATTTTAACAGACATTCTAATGACTATAAGTAACTTTGCAAGTACATGTCAACTTATTCTACCATCCCTAACGGTATACTAATATTCTACTGAGAGTTATTTGACATGTAGGTGGCAACATAGTCAACAGAGTGTGTTAAAGGGAACCATCAAAATAATGTGTAACCTAATAATATATAATAAACTATAGTATGATATAATAATAAATAATACACTGTATTATAATATAGTTATTAGAAATATGAAATATGACAGGGTTTGCTACTACCACAGATTGATATGAGAATACTATACCTGAAGCTTACCAGCTCTTTTTAGTAGAAATACATAGGCAGTCGCCTTGAATATAGTCCATTTCTAACATTAAGTAAAATACTTACAAATTATGTTAATGTTTTTCTATAATTTTTTTTAAATTGTAGCAGAGAGATTGCATAAGTGCATTTATACAGCAACCACAATCGCAAACAATAAAGTTGAGATTCTTGTTATTACAATTCGTCACTGAGAAGGTTTGCTTGCAGATATTGACGCAAGCAAGAAAACAGACTGGCTGTATTACACTTTCATATGTGACCCTGGATCACATGTCGCACGGGTATATTTGTGGCAATAGCCAACAATACATTGTATGGGTCAAAATTATTTATTTTTCTTTTATGCCAAAAATCATTCGGATATTAAGTAAAGATCATGTTCCATGAAGATATTTTGTAAATTTCCTATCATAAATATATAAATATTTATTTTTGTGAGTGAATGCAGCACAATCGCAAACATAAATGGACAACTTTAAAGGCGATTTTCTCAATGTTTCGATTTTTTTGCACCCTCAGATTCCAGATTTTCAAATATTGCCCTATCCTAACAAACCAATGGAAAGCTTATTTATTCAGCTTTCGGATGATGTATAAATCTCATCTTTTTTTTTTTTAAACCCATGTGACTGGTTTTGTGGTCCAGGGTCACATATGAGCAGAAGTCCAACATGTGTTGTAGTTTCAGATCTTTTTTTTTTTCTTTTCTTTTTTTCTCAGTGAAGAGAAAGCATGTATCCATTTAAGAGAAAAGTTCTGATTGGGATATTTAAACTCTTGACATCTGGCACCCCAAAGCATGAAAGCTTGTGAAGGCTTGTTACAATTGCAAGACATCAGAAAAGTCAACCTTTTTAGATAAGCAAAAATCGTGATCACAGTTACAACACTATTAATTGTGCAGCCCTAGTTTAAAGTGTACTTTTTTTTCTTTTTCTTTTCTGGGCAACACTTTTGACACTTTTCTTTTCTCAAAGTTGTTTGAGTAAGTTTCTGCTGGATATGTGGAAATGAGTTAATGTTAGATCCAGATTGAATCCAGGCACTCGAGAGTCATGCAGTGCAAGACAGATGTTATCAGTAGCCAAGACAACCCTGCAGACTCATCCCTTAGCTCTGTAGTATTGATCAGAGAGACAGCCTTCTGCTACTGTTCATCCTTCTCTCAAACACCTAGCCTTGCTTTTATTAACACCACTTTCTTTTGAGATTAAACAAAATAAAATGATCATCACACTTTTATAGCACTCAACAACTCTTAAAAAGAACCCCTATGCAAGCTATACTTACAACACGTATTCATTCGCTTGAATATTTACTCCCACACTTGCAGCATAATCAATCTATTAAACACTTTATGAGCTGATGTTGTAATGTTTTTGACCTTTAGGAGCGGTACTCACTGGACTGTGGTGGTTATGAGGAGTTTGCGCAGACCGGGAGTGGGAAACTGCCGAGAGTTGATGTAGGAAACTTTTGTCATGGCTGTGTTGATGCTCTCCAAGTCATCTGCCTCCATGACCAGCACTGACTGAGCCGGGTTGAAGTGGAACTGAGAGGGATCAAGAGAGTGTGAGAATTTTCATAATCAAGAGAGAGAGAAAAAAAAAAAAAAAACTTAAAGCAAAGGAGCGACTGAACAAGTCAACACATTTACATATAGACGAATAAATGAGGGCTGGGAATGACTGGTGTCAAAGGATTCTCAAATATATTCAGATGATATTATAGAGATGGACAAAGAATGGAATGCCTATAATCTTTCCATCCAAGGCTTTGCATATTTGTATGCGTATGCGTGTGTGTGTGTGTGTGTGTGTGTGTGTGCGCATGTACCTTTATGCCTTTGCCCAGACTTTCAAGCGAGCTGATGTCCAGGCCCTCCTTGCAAGCCTGTAGGCAGGAGATCACCTTTTGAGTTGCGATCTTCCCAGGTCGGATAGTCAAGCCTGAGAGGCTTCCTCGGAAATACTGTG
>NC_140214.1:13820401-13997901 GCF_951802725.1 Rutilus rutilus
TATATATATATATATATATGCACTCACCTAAAGGATTATTAGGAACACCATACTAATACTGTGTTTGACCCCCTTTCGCCTTCAGAACTGCCTTAATTCTACGTGGCATTGATTCAACAAGGTGCTGAAAGCATTCTTTAGAAATGTTGGCCCATATTGATAGGATAGCATCTTGCAGTTGATGGAGATTTGTGGGATGCACATCCAGGGCACGAAGCTCCCGTTCCACCACATCCCAAAGATGCTCTATTGGGTTGAGATCTGGTGACTGTGGGGGCCATTTTAGTACAGTGAACTCATTGTCATGTTCAAGAAACCAATTTGAAATGATTCGAGCTTTGTGACATGGTGCATTATCCTGCTGGAAGTAGCCATCAGAGGATGGGTACATGATGGTCATAAAGGGATGGACATAGTCAGAAACAATGCTCAGGTAGGCCGTGGCATTTAAACGATGCCCAATTGGCACTAAGGGGCCTAAAGTGTGCCAAGAAAACATCCCCCACACCATTACACCACCACCACCAGCCTGCACAGTGGTAACAAGGCATGATGGATCCATGTTCTCATTCTGTTTACGCCAAATTCTGACTCTACCATCTGAATGTCTCAACAGAAATCGAGACTCATCAGACCACTGTCCAATTTTGGTGAGCTCGTGCAAATTGTAGGCTCTTTTTCCTATTTGTAGTGGAGATGAGTGGTACCCGGTGGGGTCTTCTGCTGTTGTAGCCCATCCGCCTCAAGGTTGTGCGTGTTGTGGCTTCACAAATGCTTTGCTGCATACCTCGGTTGTAACGAGTGGTTATTTCAGTCAGAGTTGCTCTTCTATCAGCTTGAATCAGTCGGCCCATTCTCCTCTGACCTCTAGCATCAACAAGGCATTTTCGCACACAGGACTGCCGCATACTGGATGTTTTTCCCTTTTCACACCATTCTTTGTAAACCCTAGAAATGGTTGTGCGTGAAAATCCCAGTAACTGAGCAGATTGTGAAATACTCAGACCGGCCCGTCTGGCACCAACAACCATGCCACGCTCAAAATTGCTTAAATCACCTTTCTTTCCCATTCTGACATTCAGTTTGGAGTTCAGGAGATTGTCTTGACCTTGACCATATACATATGACTGACTTCATTTCACTTTTTAGTGTAAATTTGCATGGTTACTGTCATCAAATTGAATGTGAATGTTTGTAATTTGTTCTTTTCCTTGTAGTGCTGTTAACTTGGATTAACTGCTTCAGTGTCCGCTGGGCGACGCGTGTACAGGATGTGTTCACCACGGGCAAGCTCCTCGCCCTCTGCCTCATCATCATTATGGGTATCGTGCAGATCTGCAAGGGTACAGTCCATGGTGCTATAAAATCCATTCATTAACATCACTCAGATAAACATCACTCAGATTTTTGTTTTTGAAAGAGTCTCTTTTGCTGCAAGGCTGCATTTATTTGTTCATTAAATGCAGTAAAAAAGACCAATATTGTGAAATATTTTGATTTGAAATAAATGTTTTTAATTCGTTATCATCAGTCATCAGTGTTACATGATCCTTCAGTAATCATTATAATATGCTGATTTGGTGCTCAAGGCTCATTAATTATTATCAGTGCTGAAAATAGTTGTGCTGTTTAATATTTTTGTGGGAGTCGTGATGCATTTTTTCAGAACTATTTGATGAATATGAAGTTCAACAGAACAGCATTTATTTGAAATAGAAATCTCTTTTGTAACATTATGCATGTGTTTAATGTCACCTTTGTGTTCTCGCTAAGTGCCCTGTGTTTACCAAAGGCCTCGCAATAGAATTTTTTATTGTTGTTACCACAGCCATAAACATAGTAGCACAAAACAAACCAGTCTAAATTATGTATCAGAGCAAGGAAACAATAAAGGCTTGTTTAACACATGTGAAGTATTAGATGTGAACATTAAGGGCTTGAATATAAGAGGGCAGGCATTAAGCTAAAAGTATTACATAGGCATACTTTTCATATTTGACCCATTTTAGCACTATAAACAAAAGAGCACAAATCCATTAAGCACAGACAAGCTCGCATATGAAGTCGACTGTCATGCTGGGCCGTTTGTAGTCTGCTGCTTTCATGTGCTTGATATCCCAAGGACTAAAAAGGGGCTCTGAATGTCTTCTAAAAAAAATCCTCAAAGAAAGTACCATTGATTTTGATAATGGAAAGTGTACTGTACAGTGCATAATACGCTTTTCTGCAATAAATAAAACTCATTATGCAGTAGTTAATTCAACTTCCTCCATTCATTTTGGATACTCTCTACATATTAACTGAGGCACAGCACATACAATGCTCCTCTGTTTTGTGTCTTCAGGTCATTATTATTGGTTGGAGCCAGAACATGCGTTTCACCCTTTCCAGCCCTATGACATGGGCCGCATTGCACTCGCTTTCCTCCAGGGCTCCTTCGCTTATTCAGGATGGAACTTTCTTAACTATGTAACAGAAGAGCTCATCGACCCCTACAGGTACATTGTCATTTGCCAGGGATGATGTACAGTCAGCTAGTCACAAAATAATATCACAAAGTAATAAACTTTGAGAGCTGGTTTTATTAAATAATTTTCATACAAAATAAGTAAAAACTAGTCAAAACTTGGTGTGGGTTACTACATTAAACAGTCAATATTATTCGCAGAAGCGCAGAGATGTCATTTTCTACAACTGTAAAATTAATATGAATATAATATTCAAACTGAATGTACACTTTAACAACATACATAATTGTTTGATCTGGTGATTCTATTGACATTAATAATGTAAATGACACCAAATCAGTGTGGTGAGAAGCCATAGGAAGGAAGAATTGGATCTTATAATGTCTCAATTTGTCTCCTACACATCATTGAAAATGAATGCAGACTTTTGGCAGCTAATCTGCTTCTCACATTTTTCTGCTGATAAAGAAATCTCATGTATCAAGTAAATTCATATATCTCCTCTTCAGTTGCAGAGATTTCAACAGTATCTCAAACTGTTCGGGTTTATCAAGAAACCAATACTAAAACATCAGAGATTTCTATATTCTATTACTTGAATATTTCTCATCAAATTCTTTCAAGATAAAAGTTATTTGGGCTATGCGATTTTATCGTGTTTGTTGTCTGTAATTTGTCATTTTATGAGAAATATGGGACAAAGTGAACACTTAACTGAGAATGCTGTTGATTTTTAAACATGCAGAAGTTATTAAGATCATTAACTATTGGGGTGTAATATACATTTAGCATTTTAAATACAGAAGAATTGGCGCTTGGGACAGATACAGCTCTGTCCAAAAAAATTACAATCGAGATTCAACCCATGTTTTAATTCTGTATTTGCAGGAACCTGCCTTGCGCAATCTTCATCTCAATCCCTCTGGTCACTTTTGTCTATGTATCTGTGAATATTGCGTATGTTACAGCTATGAGCCCTCAGGAACTGTTGGCGTCCAATGCTGTTGCTGTGGTGAGAACTTTATTGAGCTCCTTCATTAGAAAAAATGAAACAGCCTATTCATCAGTAGATCTGACAGACTTATCTGACTTTATTGCTGAATGTCTGCTCACCTGTAGCCTATAAACTTGATCGGTTTTCAACTTTTCTCTTTGACCCCAGTGCCTTCTTTTTCTCTTTTAATCTCCATCAGACATTTGGTGATAAGCTGATTGGGATGATGCCATGGATCATGCCCATCTCTGTGGCTCTGTCCACCTTCGGAGGGGTCAATGGATCCCTTTTCACGTCATCTAGGTCAGTCTTAAAGGAGCCGTATGTAAGATTGTGGCCAAAACTGGTACTGCAATCACTTTCAAATTACTGTAGAGCAGTGTATCCCCTCCCCCTCCCCCCTGACTCAAGGTTGCCAGATAGGCTGCAGGATCCAGCAGGAATGTTTGTAGCTGCAGCTGTGGTAACGAGAGCTGAGCTGGCAACCCGGATGCCGAAACACTACTGACTTCGTGATTGGTAGATAGGTAGAGGGTGGCGTTTCAGGCCAAAACACAACATGACAACATCAACATCAGTTGAGGGCTGCAACTATCACTTTTAAATGACAATATCCTGGCCGGACTAACTGTTGTCAGTGATATAAGTGTTTGAAATGAACATGATTTCCTAATGTCTAGTGACATATCAGGGCCATTTTATGATTAATTGAAATATATTTCTTACATACAGCTCCTTTAACGTGTTATTTCTCATTTGCTCCTTCAGTTTGCATTACATTTTGCATTCTCAGCATTATCGTTATCAGGTTGATTGACAGTTGGTCTTTCACAGGTTGTTCTTTACAGGTGCGAGGGAGGGTCATCTTCCCCGTCTGTTGGCAATGATTCATGTTAACCGCTGTACACCCATCCCAGCTTTGCTTTTCACTGTGAGCTCTTTATTTCTTTCATTAAAGGTGCTGTATGTAACTTTTTTTTTTACTCTACTAAAGCATAAAAATATATATATGTTTGCAGATATTTAGGAAACATATTAAGTTCACATGTAAGTCTCCTCGGTTTTCGTCATCAATTGCGCTCGCTCCTGTTGCTGAGGGGGCGGGGGAAACAACGGTCTCTGATATTTTGGACTGCAGCACCTATTTCGACCACAATGTAATTCTTACATACAGCACCTTTAAGTTATGTAAAAAACATTATATGTAATGTGCTGGTTGGTGCTTGCTTCTTGTATTTAAATCAAGTTCTGATTTATTTTATAGTGTATATCAACACTGCTGATGTTGTGCACCAGCGACATATACACCCTCATCAACTATGTCGGTTTTATCAACTACCTGTTTTATGGGCTCACTGTTGCCGGGCAGATTGTGCTTCGCATCAAAGAACCAGATATACATCGGCCAATCAAGGAAAGACTGATTCTTATTGACTTTATTTTGTAGTTTTGACAGTGTTAGTGAGCTGTCAGAGCCCAGCATTAGCCTGTGACCAATAATTATGTATAATTAAGTATAGATTTCTTGATTTTTGTTGTACTGTGCATTTGTAGTCCTTTACTGTAATCAACAGGTTTCACTCCACAGGTGAGCTTGGTGTGGCCAGTAATTTTCCTGATTTTCTGGGCATTCCTGCTGATCTTTTCTCTGTACTCGGAGCCTGTGGCGTGCGGCATTGGCCTAGCCATCATGTTGTCAGGTGTTCCTGTGTATCTATTTGGCGTATATTGGGAAAACAAGCCCAAGAGCTTCAGTTCTTTTATTGGTATGTCTTAAGATGATTTACAAATGTCAGTTACATTTGCAATAGACTAAACAGATTTGAAATTAGGCCTACAGAATCTACTAAAGATATCTGCCGTTGTCTGTCTATAGCTAAACTGACACACTTGGGGCAGAAGCTGTGCATGGTGGTTTATCCCGCTGAGGACAGAGATGGAAATGAAGACAAAGAGGAAGCTGAATAGGATTACATTACATGAAGTAAATTTACAGGTTCATTGATGTATATTCTTTCAACAGCTAAACTTAAGCAATATGAGTGTGGTAGATTTTGAAAATTCAAAACAAACATCCACACAAATGTGGAGACTAATTTAATAATTAAAAAAGTATTTCTTTTCATTTGTAAGACTGGCCTTAAAAAACATCCTTAGTGCAATACTGCCACCCATTGGCAAGATTATTAGACGCTATATAAATATTGCAGTTGCCACTGTTACAGAGAATTTTGTATTTTTATATTGAGCATATTAGGTGATGTTCTCTTGATCAGTCTCTGGTGTTTGTATCCCCTAAATTGTATTCTCTATTTTAAAATGGTTGAATAATTGTGGTGAAGATAAAGATATATATATATATATATATTTTTTTTTTTTGCATTTGTTGCGTGCAATTGTTTAAGACTCATTGAATAGAAAGAAAGAAAGAAATGTATGTATGTATGTATGTATGAGCATGGAATCTTGCCAGCATATATAGAAAATGTCTGTAATTTAGGAGTAAATGGGAAGAATAGCATGCTGTGTCATATAACCCACATTGCTTTTATGGTGGACAAGGACAACAAAACACGTCCAGATTTCTGTTACACTGTTGGCCTTTGCAGAATAGTGAAGGTAAAGTAAACAGCACCATTTGTTGACTGGAGAACTTAAACTTTACTTTAAACTGGCCTATTACAGCACTACACTGCATCATTTTTAACACTAACATTTTTACATTGCTTTACCTCATCAAAATAAGTTAAGTAATTTTCAACTTTTTTAAGTTATACAAGATTCAGCTATTTTTTAATTCTGTTTACTGTAAATTTAAGTTGAAATTACTTAAACATCCAAGTTGATTGTATTTAAATATTTAAGGCAGCAACTTTTTTTTTACAGTGTAGGGCCTTTCTCAAGGTTAAAATATATTAAGTTAAAAGAAATTCATTTAATAAAAAATAATGGAAAGTTCAAAATTAACATCAAAATGTGATGGTTAGAATTGACTAGAGTGTGTGAAAAACAGTTAAAATACTTTATACAATGTGCTACTATTATACAGATCCCATTGTTTTTAGTGTGACTTTATTTTACAGTCATGTCCATTCTTTGTAAAACAAGTGGTATCTACACCGAGTACACCCCCAATCCTTCAATGCACAGTGCTGTCTAAGAACAGAGTTCAGCTCCTGAACAAATACTGGATAAATGAATGTCAGCCATGTATCTAGCAATTTCACAAGTGTTTCATTTAGACACTACTTATTTCTTCACTATCCCAACAGTGTGACAAGTAGCCTAACTATAGCTCAATCAACAAAAGCTGTCGTTCTATGTGGATCTGAGGTTCAGATATCAACTTTTCACTTCCTAGTATACAGTATATTCCAGTTTACCTAGTTCCTTTTTATGAGAGACTAGTATCTAATTTATCCCAGTAACTTTTACCTTATACACTGTTCGAAAGTTTGGGGTACGTTTTTTTTTAAAGAAATTAATATTTTTATTAAGCAAGGTTGCATTAAATTGATCAATAGCAACAGTAAAGACATGTATAATGTTACAAAATATTTATATTTCAAATAAATGCTGTTCTTTTGAAATGATCCTGGGGAAAAAATCGTTACTTGCGACAAATAACTATATTATTTCTGAAGGATCATGTGACACTGAAGACTGGAGTAACCTATGGCTGATGAAAATTCAACTTCGGAAATCATTATTTTAAAATATATTAAAATTACGGCTATATATTATATAGGGCCTACAATACTAGCAGTAGCCTACTACAATACTACTCTTTTACTGTATTTCTTATCAAATAAATGGAGATTTGGTGAGCATAAAAACAAAACAAAAATCTTAAACTAGCCTACTCACCTCAATATGGCTACTAGTAGGCCTAAACAGTAGGAAGTGACATATAATCTTGGATCCCCATAGTCTAGGATCCCCATAGAATTTCGTGATAATAATATGATTTAAATTATTTTACGGATTCAAAGGAATAAATAGTATAGAGGTAGGACTAATATATAGTTAGTTACTTTGAAACTGAATTATTTACTAGTTTACAACTAATAAAAAGTAATAACATAAAAATTTATATTAGTTATTTTTATGAAATAAATGTAATACTACTTTTTAATATTCATTGAATCGTTTACTTTAATTTACTTGAAAAAATTTGGACGAAACATCAGTAAATAGTTCGCGGGTCCTTTAAATACACACTGCACACAAGTATTTTTCCAGTTCCAGAGCAGCTGGACGGGAATGAATGGCACACCCGGATGGCGGAAGTAGCGCTCTACAATGAGGCTTATACACATTTGTAAATGCTGTTACTGCGGGTAAAGTTGCTCGTAAAGTAACATACCTCGCCTGGTTACTAACGGATACATCGTAAGGTTAAACAGAAGAGGAGGAGCGGATGAATTAGGCTCTGAGCAGCCGGCTGGCTTCGGCGATTGGAATTACTGCGCTGCTTAAGGTAAGACGATGAGCCCGGGATCAGATGCTGGAAACGTCAGCGGATAGTAACACGGGTTAACAACACTCGGGACGTGAACAAACTTGACTTTTGCCACCGAAAAGTATCATAAGTAAAACTCAGTTTAATCACAAACAGATGCAGTGTACCACAACGCAAGAAATGTTTACATCTCCTGCAAACGATGAGAGCGACGAGCAGCACAAATTGATCGCCGTTTTCAGATCATTCAAGTCTTTCCTGTCGTTATCTCCTGACTGTTTACGTTTTATCAGCATTTTATTGCATCTGAGTTTAATGCACACACAGCGTTTGTATTCAAAGGTGATGGTTCGATGAAACTGACAATTTATGAACACATTGACTGCGCTGTATATATTATATGAAAATGGCTCTGTTAGATGTCAAAACGACAATGAGATCATGTGGAATGCATTTGTAGATTAGTAACGTCACAGCGACCGAAGGCCGCGCAGCGCGCGCAGTGCGCATGCGGGAATGAATGTAGTCATCATGGGAAGATCTGAAATGAAAGCAGGTGCAAGTTCCTCAGCTGAAGGAAGAGGAACCAGAGGCAACAGGCCCAAATAACCTTTAGGTCCTTAAAACAATTTTAGAGAAAGAGTGCACTCAAAAATGAGACATTTCGGGATGTTTACATTGTTTTTTGTTCATACAATACAAATATATAATTGACTAGCTACAGGCTAATTATGCTCCAAAGAGGCACCCCAAAATAATTTTTAAATAAATAGCCTACAGTGAGGATGCATTAAATTGATCAAAAGTGAGTCAAGATTATTTGAACTTTGTATTCATCAAAGAATCCTGAAAAAAGATGATCATGGTTTTTCACAAAAATAGTAACGTTTACATTTATGAATTTAGCAGATACTTTTATCCAAATGGACTCACAAAAGAGGAAGAAAGCATTCATCAAAGAGCCAACAAACATTGTAGTAAACAATGTCATGTTTAAAGGACAACTAGATTAGGACACCAGCTAGAGAAGAGAAGAAATGCAGAGAAGAATACACATACTTTGTGTGGAACAGAGATACTTTTTGCCTCATTGTTTTGGCTCATTCAGTAACCTGATCTGGCAGGAGGAAGCGTACATTTGTAGCTGTGGGTTGAGGTAGGGGGGAACTGTTCCAGGACCAGGGGTAGTCCTGAAAGCCAGCATTAAAACTTTAAATTTGATCCTGGCCACAACTGGGAGCCAGTGGAGTGAGATCAGGAGGGGTGTGTGTCTCGTGGGTTCTCTTTTGCATCTGCAGAGGCTTAGTGGCAGCACAATTGTTTCTCAAGCACCAAATAAGCATATTAGAATGATTTCTAAAGGATCATGTGACACTGAAGTCTGGAGTAATGGCTGCTGAAAATTCTGCTTTCTTTCTATATTATTAAAATAGAACATGTATATATTTTTTTGATCTTGATGAGCATAAGATACGACTCTTGCTCTATAATCCAAGTTATCTGATTATCAAATTGTTATTCACTAAATATATTGCACATACACTACACATGGATGAAGTTTGCTGTGTTGGTCGGTGGTCAACTGCAGTTTTCAAATTGAGGTTCTATTAAAAAAAAGTGGTCATGGGATTGCCCTGACATGACTTGATAGTTCTTTATATAAAATGGAAGACAAATTAGACCCTCAGAGTTGCATTTAATATAAACATTAAATTCTGTCTGTTCAAAAATGCAATTGAATTAAGTACAGAGAAACCACCAATGTAAAGTAATTGCTTTGTTCTGGGTATATGCTGGTTCCTCTTTCAATTTCTATGAAATGCCTCTCTCAATCCCTCTGATTACAGATACAGTCATGACTCCATCAGTGCGTTTACAGGAAATGATCCGGGTAATCCGAAGTGCCCGGACACAAGGCGAGGAGAGGGGCATCATCCAAAGAGAGTGCGCAGATATCCGTGCCCAGTTTCGGCAGGGTGACAATGGGGAACGTTCGCACAGCCTTGCAAAACTACTCTACGTGCACATGCTGGGCTACCCTGCACACTTTGGCCAGGTAACTCTTAATGTGTGTGCGGTTACATTGATGGATAACAAAGTTTTACATCTCCAATTATGGATACATCACATCTTAGCATCTTAATTCTCATCTGTGTAGCCTTATCCCTCTGTATATTCTTTTTTTCAGTTGTCTTTTCACCTGTTATATATGTTACTATGGTGATAACTTTAGTATTGACTCCTGCAGATGGAGTGTGTACGTCTGATTGCCAGCCCCAGGTACAACGAGAAGCGGATGGGTTACCTGGGAGCCATGATGCTCCTGGATGAGAAGCAGGATGCTAGCTTACTGATTACCAACTCAATCAAGAAGTAAATGCTGTATATTATATATATTATAATATATGTTATTTATATATTCTGATTTGATTCTAGTTTCAAATCATTATTCTGTCTGGCCATTTTTATCTCTGTTGTAGTGACCTTTCCCACAGCAGTCAGTATGTTCAGTCTCTGGCTCTATGCACTCTGGCCTGCATGGGTTCAGCTGAGATGTGTCGAGACCTGGCACCAGAGATCGAACGGCTCCTCAGGGCGTCTAATTCTTATATCAAGAAAAAGGTCAGTTCATGACATTTTATGTCAGTAAACATTTTTAAGTATAGTTTAAGCAAGGGTGTAGAATACGGTAGGGAGCCACCAATATCCAGCGACTACTGAATTATCCCTAGCTATGATTTTTATGTCAAAATCAAACCTATGCCTTTGTGTTTAAATCATGTCATCATCCAGATTAACATAATCCTGCTAAACTGTGTTTTGTTTTGTTTTTTCTGTGTATTACTGATAATGATACCTGCTTTAGGCCACGCTGTGTGCCGTCCACATAATAAGAAAGGTCCCAGAGCTTGCAGAGCTGTTTATTCCTGCTGCAAGGTCTCTTCTGTCTGAGAAGAACCATGGTTAGCTACATTGTTTCTTTTTATAACTTAAAAAAGTTTGTATTATGTGCAGTATTTTTAATATGATGGGGTTTTGTAACTGCCTGACTGTTTTCACAGGGGTTTTGCATGGGGCTGTCGTTCTTATCACTGAATTGTGTGCGCGAAATCCTGACACTCTCGATCAGTTCCGCAAGGTAATTCAAGTGAATTTTCTCCCAAACTTTTACTTCAACTACTCAGTTATACAGACTACTAATTATTTTTCCTTCCCATTCCATCAGGCTGTTCCTGAACTGGTCCAGATCATGAAAGGTCTTGTGACATCCAGTTATTCTCCAGAGCACAATGTAGCTGGTATCAGCGACCCCTTTCTGCAGGTTTGTCCGCTACAGTCAAGCTTAATATCACTCTTTATCAGGCTACAACATACTTTCTACATGTTACACCGAACTGTATGACTATCAGGACTTGATTGGTCTATTTTTGTCCCTCAGGTGCGCATCCTTAGATTGCTAAGAATTCTGGGTCACAATAATGACACCGCTAGTGATGCCATGAATGACTTGTTGGCACAGGTACAATAGAACAAACACACCCTGTGAAATGCAATTAATCATATTAGTTATGTATTTTTAAAGCTTGATCTTGGTGATTCTGTTGCATAGGTGGCTACAAATACAGACAGCAGTAAGACTGCAGGCAGTGCTGTGCTGTATGAAACGGTCCTAACTATCATGGACATCAACTCAGAGAGTGGACTTAGGGTTGGTCAGAATTTCATGTTTTCAAGTTTTATGATTAGTAGGGTTGTTTGGGTTAAACATGAGTGGAATATGATGCTTCTGTAGTTTATTTCAGGTCATTTAATGCATATATAATTTGTCTTTTTAAGGTGCTAGCTGTAAATATTCTGGGGAGGTTTCTACTTAATAATGACAGGAATATTCGGTAAGTTTCTTCTTTTTTTAATACTTCTATATTTAAAAGCACTGGAACTGTTAAATCGGTCTAATCAATCATAGTAGATCTAATCTATTTTATTTTTTATAACACCACCACATACTTCTTATGTTTCTCTCCTGCTGTGACCTGATTGTACACTTTTAATTCATATTTGAGCTGACTAATCAGAATGTGTTATAGAGAGGCTGTCAGGGTTAGCCTGTTTTTCTTGTTCTAGTAGCTTCAAAAGTTTGGGATCAGTTAGCACAACTGTTTTTAACATTGATAATAATGATATCTGAAGGATCATGTGACACTAATGGCTGCTAAAATTCAGCTTTTCCTTTACAATAATAAGTTGCATATTAAAATAGAAAACTCTTACAGACCCCAAACTTTCAAATGGTAGTTTTTCATTTTGCAATAAGAGCAGATCCATTTCATAATTTTTATTTAATGTTTAAAATCTAATTTGGGTGTCTGCTGTTCACAGATATTCAAAGTTTCTTTTGATAAAATTATATAATATATATATTTTTTTTTTATACTTGCACTACAGTGTTTTTTGAGTAGAAAATGTAAATTCAGTTTCTCAGCCCTACAAGTGCCAGTACATGCTCATTTTCTGTCTCTCTCATCTATTACAGCTACATATCAATGACATCACTCCAGAAAATAGTGCAGACTGACCACAATGCAGTGCAGCGGCACAGAGGCACCATTGTGGACTGCCTGAAAGATCAAGACACCTCGGTGAAACGGTACTATAAATTATTTCTAAAAAGACAATGCATATAGACAATACAGATGTATATAAATTGAGGTGTAATTACAGTCATTCATCCTGCTCTTTTTCTTATGCAGTCGTGCATTGGATCTGTCACTTGCCCTTGTGTCGGCTGTGAACATTCGCTCAATGATGAAGGAGCTTCTCATTTTTCTTTCAACCTGTCCTCTAGAGCTTCGATCTCAAACCGCTTCTGGCATCTTCAACGCTGCTGAAAGGTATCATCAGTCCTTTGTACTTTATATCTACCTGTTAGTTTCATCCATTATATGTCTGTGTGTCTGTGGTTCAGCTCCGCTCATTTGTGTATCTCTCCTATTAAACACTGTCTTACAGAAACCAACTTTGACACTGTCCTGTAAGACATGCCTACGTTTAATACCATTTCCCATCATTTGATATTAAAATGTATAGCTTACCTATGGAACTTGGAGAGGTAGCTAAGAATATCAGATAATGTGTGGTGCTAAATCTCTACATATTTAACTTAACAAAGAATCCGTACATTTCAATTTATGTACTCTGGCAGGCAAAAGATTATCAAATAAGGTATGTTACATTTATTTGGTTCAAAAAGAACAAACTTCTTTCTTCAGAAATTTTAGGAGATGCAAATGTGTATTTTAGAAATTTAGTTTTTACCCATATCCTCATGGTAAATTATTAAGTCCTACTACAGATCTGCTCCCCTGATTAATCATTAATTAATATACAAAAACAACATGTAAACATATCCCAGCAAACTAGCTCAAACAGCATGTGGAACGTCTCAGTGCCACACATCTACAAGACCGTGTGACTCAAACACATCTGTACACATCAGTCTATAAAAAATACCAAGGTTAAGGTTTGGCTCGTGAATATTAATTAGACAACTGGACCATGAAGATTAACTGGACGTTTGAGCTCATTAATATTCATGAGCTCAGTCTTTGCAATCATTGGCTAACCCATTCTAAAACGTGTCATGTGGAAGAATCCTGATTTATTGCCTTTTTTGTTGTTTTCTGTGTTAACCGGTCTATCTTTGTATATGTGGCAAGTCACAGGCACTGAACAGCACGTTGTCTTTGTGTGTCTCTCTCTCTGTGTCTTGGTCAGGTATTCCCCTTCTAAGCGCTGGCACATTGATACCATCCTGCATGTGCTCACTACGGTAAATAGCCACTGCTACACAACCAAAACTGTTTCATGCCTCCCAAAATACAACAATAGTCTTCCCATTTGCAAATAAGCAATGACGTTCAGTCTGTAAACATCTTAGTGTTTATTAAAGTTCTCATCCATTTCAACGCAGCATTATTTTCTTTTTTTTTTTTTGTGAAACACAACAGGAAATCTCGCGCACAATGTTTGGCAGCGCAATGAATGTAAATTGTGTTTTTTAAATGCCAAGCTCGAAAAAATAACAACAAAGTCTCATAAAAGTTGCCCATATGACTGATGAGCATTATTTTAAGTCTTCTGAAGCCACAAGATAGCTTTGTGTGATGAATAGACTGGAAAAAATATCTCCTAAAATTCATAAAAAAAGAAAATGATACTGCGTTAGAATGTATTAGGTGAACTACTGTATCTTTTCAACTGTATCAAGTTATAAATGTAGTACTTTCTCTTTCAGGCAGGGGGCGATGTAAGAGATGAGACAGTGCCGAATCTAATCCAACTCATCACTACTGCTTCTGAGCTCCACTGTTACACTGTTCACAAGCTCTATAGAGCGCTTGTAAAAGATATTTCACAGGTAAGGATATGTTTTTGCTTATAAGGGGCCATTCACACAGGTCTTGGAGTCTCTACTAATGAGCTTAATCAGGTGTGTTTGATTACAGGAAGATTTAGAAAATGTGTAGACATGATTTTTAAAAGTTTAACTTCTTGAGCACTGCGTTTTTAGAACTCCATGTCATGCACGAGGCGCTGCAAAAGACCCAGAAGTGTGACTAGCGCATTTTCACATTAAAAAAAACAATGGAAAAGTAGCGCAGTGAAATGTAAAAACGTGGCCTTCCACACAAGATGCATTCTTGATTCTTACAAACATGTGCATTGTGTTTTTGGCCTTTGAGCATCTCTGGGCAATGACGTGTCATGTGTGAACATTTCATACGTTCCTGTTTGTGTGTAACAGACAGTTTATTTTCATAGCAATCCTTGGTCCAAGTTGCGTGCTGGTGTATAGGGGAGTATGGAGACCTGCTGTTGAAGGGCGAGTGTGAGGAGATTGAGCCTGTGCAGGTAAACAGAAATAAAATAATGATACATGTAAAATTATATAGGGAGCACATTTGGTGCACTAATCGGTGTCAATACTGGATCAATGTGAATCTGACATATAAATTAATACATATAGAGTATTTTATGTTGCAAGCCACTAACAAGAAGGAATCCAAAATTAGCCTACTTTTTTTTCTTTCTTTTTTTTTTTACCAAGTACTGTGGTAGCTCAAATGTTAATTTTTTTGATGTACCTTGGAGTACCATTGTACATGAATATGCTTAATATCCATTATTGTGGTAGGGATAGGTCATGAAGTTTCACTAGACTAGCATGCTGTACTTTTGCGTGTAAAGTTTAACGCTTTTCTTACTTTAAAGGGATAGTTCACCCAAAAATGAAAATTCTGTCATCATTTACTCACCCTCATGTTGTTCCAAACCTGTATTAATTTCTTTCTTCTGCTGAACACAAAAGATGATATTTTGAAGAATGTCAGTAACCAAAACAGTTGATGGGATCCCATTGACTTCCATAGTATTTATCATACTATGGAAGTCAATGGGGTCCATCAACTGTTTGAATACCAACATTCTTCAAAATATCATCTTTTGTGTTCAGCAGAAGAAAGAAACGAATACAGGTTTGTAACAACATGATTGAGTGAGTAAATGATGACAGCATTTTCATTTTTGGGTGAACTTTAACAGAAACCCATCTGAGAAGTTGTGTCTCACAAACTAGCATAATTATACTTACAATAATTTATATCCTTAACCAATTAGTCTCTTTTGAAAACATGTAGTTTTGCACATCAATTACACCATGATAAATGAAACAAATTGCCATGGTACTGATATCTGATGCCTTCCCTATACCACCACAGAACTTGTTGTTTAAGGAGTTACTAAATTGTGTTTTGGGCCTTTTCTGCCATTAGGTTACAGAAGATGACGTTCTTGAGGCCTTGGAGACAGTTCTTCAGTCTCACATGTCATCACCAGCGACCAGAGGCTTCGCACTCACTGCTACCATGAAGCTGAGCACTCGGATCACTGATAATGTCGAGTGAGAAACGTTATTATGAAATACTGGCAAAAAAATGCACTGTGAATTGAATATGAAAAATAATGTAAGAAGTATTTCTATAAGGTGTTTGGTGTTTTCTACAGTATTTTGTCTAAATTAATTTAAAACGCTGAAAACTAAACTCAATCGTTTTAAATGTTCAAAAGTGAGTTTAGGCATCACAAGAATATAACGTACAGTATAAAAATGGATATTCATATTGAGATTTTCTAAAGATTGCATTTAACAGTTATTGAAATATTAGTGTTTTTATTTGTTACTTATTTTTATGCACGTAAGATGACAGCATATGCACTCTAAAAGAAAAATAGGGAAATTGAGCATAAACAAACAATTATATATCCAATATTATCCAATATCAACCAATATATATTGGGGGTCAGTAGTTTTTGTTTTTTTAAATAAGTTAATACTTTTATTGAGCTTGGACACATTAAATTGATCAAAAGTGACAGTAAAGACATTTACATCGTTACAAAAAAAGAAGAATATTAAGCAGCAGATCTTTTTAACATTGTAATTGTAATAAGATTAAATGTTTCTTGGGGCACCAGATCATTATATTAGAGTGATTTCTGTAGGACCATGTGACACTGAAGACTGGAGTGATGGCTGCTGAAAATTCAGCTTTGATCACTGGAATAAATACAAATTTGAACACACTAAAAATTGAAAAATAAAATTAAACAATTTTTACAATTTGGGCTGATAACAATTATGGTACTGATATATCATACAGTAAATCCTCTCAGTGTATTTGCTTGTTTCTTTGAGCCTGTTTTGTCTTAGATGTTTTTCATCTTTCTGTTTTTCTCTCAATCAGCCGAATCAGAAGTATTGTCAGTATTTACGGCAGCTGCATTGACCTGGAACTTCAGCAGAGAGCGGTCGAATATAATGCACTCTTCAAGAAATATGACCACATGAGGTACCGCTGTGTGCTTTATTAGCCTGCTATTTTCCAGTACAAAAAACCCTGAGATCACGCATGAATGGTGCAGCTCTTAAGCAGTTCATGATTAAGCGATCAAGTTCACTGTCTTCCTCTCAGAGCTGCAGTGTTGGAAAGAATGCCTGTGATGGATAAGAACTCACCTGGACACACTAATGGAGACACATCAGGAGAGATTAAGGAGCCTGACCCATCTAAACCCAAACCAGTTGAGGCAGGTTTGCTCTCAGAACCAGCAAGCCAGGTAATTATTATATGATCTTGTATTTAGACACTGAACTGTTAAAGAATAGATACACATTTTTTTTTGTATTTATACTTTTGTTAAAGGTGTGCGACCTTCTGGATCTCTTGGGTGGGACCGATACGCCTCTCCAACCCAAGCCTGCCCCAACCATCACTCCAACAACTACCTCTAGTGCCGATCTTCTTGACCTGCTGGGAGGACTGGAACCAACACCAGGTGAGAACATGGACACCTGAAGAACTGATGATTTCTCCAGTTGTGTTTGACCTTTAAAGATACATTACCATTACAATTTTGGGATCAGTATTTCTTTTTTAAATAAAATATTTTTAAGCAAGGAACCAAAAATTACATATCTAATGTTACAAATTATATTTCTATTTCAAATAAATTGTTTTATTTATTTTTTTTAATTTTTTTTTACATTCTATTCATCAAAGAATCCTGAAATTCTTTTTTTCTTATAAAAGCAACAAATCAGCATATTAGAATGATTTCTGAAGGATCATGTGACACTGAAGACTGGAGTAATGGCAGCTGAAAATTCAGCTTTGCCATCACAGGAATAAATTACATTTTAAAATATATTAAAATAGAAAGTTATAATTTTAAATTGTGATTAATATTACAGTTTTCACCTCTGTGTTGGTGTGTTTGCATGTAGTTCCCACTGTGACGGTGTATGAGAAGAATGGATTAAGCCTGAAAACCCAATGTGACAAACAGACAGAAACGGATGTCACGGTCACCCTTATTGCCTCTAACTCCACTCAGAGTGACATCACCAACTTCACTCTTCAAGCAGCTGTACCTAAGGTCTGATATTAATTTCAGCTCATTTTCATAAATTCACTATAAACCTATTTGTCAACAGTCTTTTATAACATAAGCTTTTGAGTGTGTAATAGAGTGAACTACTCGCTATACAGATTTACAGGGGGGGGGGGGGGGGGGGGTTACACTCTGTAGGACTTATTTCTCAATACTTGAGTCACTTTTAAAAACTTTTTGCACATTTTTCCTAATTAACTTTCAACTTGGCACAGGAGTTTATTTCACATTGAAAATGCACTAAAACTACCAAACACTTTCTACAACACTTATATAAAACACTAGCAAAGTTTTTCACCCAACACACTTTGTCACTTATAAAGAATGACCTATAAAACTCTAATCACAAGTAGCATCACAAAATGTTTTTCTTATGTACATTTTTTTTACAAAACAAGAATGACAGCTCTCTGCTGTTTAGAATTCACTGCAGTATATGTAAAATGGTCCATTTTTACATTACAATATGAAATTGTCCTCTTTTGTATAGATGGTAATACAATTGATAGACTAGGTGTAGGTGTTCAGCTACATCTAATTGTTTTTATAGTATTTGAATTTTTTTTAGATTTGGAATATATTTCAATATGGTGTTACTGTAGTGTAATGCAGCAAATTGCGGTCTTAGGGACCGTTCACACAGAAGGGTTTTTTTCATTCCAATGCGCTACTTTTCCATTGTTTTTCTATGTAAATGCGCTAGACTGACATGTATAACCGCTGCACTTGCGTCTTTTGCAGCGTCTCGCGCATGGCACTGCGTTCTAAAAACGTGGCACTCAAGACAAAATCAGTTCGACTTTTAAAAAACGCTTCTCGAGACTGCGTTTTTTTCCCCATTCCAACAAGTGTTAATCACTGCAGAGTCAAATAATGACCAGCTCCTCCTCTCTGGAGCTCCAATGGGGTGGGATTAGTCCAGCTCCTCCTCTCTGGAGCTCTAAGGAGCTGATGGGATAGAGTTGTGGGTAGGGTTAGGGTGTGGTTGGATAGTCTAGCTCCACCCATTAGGCCTAAATTACATCATAGAATTACATTCGCTTAACGCAGTGGTTCCCAATTCCAGTCCTCGTGACCCACTGCTCTGCACATTTTGTATGTCTCTCTTATCTGACACACTCAGTTCAGTTCATGGAGTCTCACCTAATGAGCTGATGATCTGGTTCAGGTGTGTCAAATAAGGGAGACATACAAAATGTGCAGAGCAGTGGGTCACGAGGACTGGAATTGGGAACCACTGGCTTAACGTAAGCTCCACCCATTTGCTCAGCTTCTCCATTCCGCTCTGCCCCACTTCTCGCGTTCTTTCAAAGCAAAAAAGCATTCTGTGTGAACGAGCCCTTATTCAGTTGTGTATTATGTAAGCTTTTGAAATTATGTAATTGAATGCGTTTTGTGCCAAAGAAATGATAAATGTGATTCTCCTCCACATTATATCCGTAATAAATGACATTTCTCAATAAATACAACCCCAATTCTAGAATAGTTGGGACATTTTGTAAAACGCAATAAAATCAAGAATCTGTGATTTGTTAATTCTCTTGAACCTTTATTTAACTGACAAAAATACAAAGAAAAAAATCCTTGTTTTCACTGGCCAAATTAATTGTATTTCTATTTTGATGGCTGCAACACACTCCAAAACATTTGGGATACCATTTAAACTGTTTTGTAACAGTTAGCAGGTGAACTGGTAATAGGTGAGGGTATCGTGTTTTGGTATAAAAGGAGCATACATCTGTTCAATGCAGAGATGCTGCCGAGTTCTCTGGACTTGAGCTCATGTCAGATGGTGTAAAAGACAGTGACAGTGCAAATGTGTGCTGTGGTCAGATGAGTCCATGTTTCAGCATGTTTTGGGGAAAAATGGATATCGAGTTTTCAGTCCCAAAGACGAAAGGGGCCATCCAGACTTTCATCAGCCACAGATGCAAAAGCAAACACATGTCATGGTATGGGGAGGCATCAATGCAAACAGTACGGGTGTCTTGCATGTGTGTGAAAGTACCATTGACGTCGAGGCGTATGTTGGGATTGTACAGAGACAATGCTAGGCCTCATTCAGCACATGCTACAACAACAGAGTGGTTTCTACACTGACACTCTTCACCGAAGAAGGGATGTGCTTGATTGACTGCCTGCAGTTCAGATCTGTCTCCTATTGAAAATATACGGCCCATCATGAAAAGGAGAATCAGACAATGATGACATTTGGACTGTTGAGCAGTTGGCTTGAGATTGGGCTAAAATTCCACTTGCAAAACGGCAACCATTAGTATCCTCATTTCCCAAATGATTAAAAAGTGAAATTACAAGGAAAGGTAATATGACACAGTGGTAAACATGCCTCTGTCCAAATTTTTTTGGAGTGTGTCACAGCCATAAAAAAAAATAAAAAATAAATGTTATATATATATATTTACAAAATACAATTAAGTTGGTCAGTGAAAACAGGTTAAAGACAATTAACAAAGCAGATTTTTGTCCCAACTCTTCTGGAAGTGGGGTTTTAATTTGTCAGAATCTGTCTCACACTGTTATCACATTAAAACAATATTATTCTCCTTTTTCAGAGTGTTCAGCTGCAGATGAAGGCTCCGAGTGGTAATGTGATTCCAGCACATGGCCTTGGTCAAGTCACACAGACTGTTTTACTCAACAACCCTAACAAGGCAAGTCCATCCTGCTTTAGTTTTGTGCGACTGTGTTTCTCACTAAACTTATCGGTGCTATATATGAACAAGCTTGACTATACTTTTATTTCCCCCCCCCTACAGGTCAGCCTTAAGATGCGGATTCGAGTGTCTTACTCACATCAGGGCGCAGTGCATCAGGACACAGTACAAATTGACTCCTTTCCTAGTCTGGGTTGGAACTGTCAGCCATCAATCAGCCCCTTGTGACCGACCTACGAGTTCAGAATCTCCATGACTGTCTATCTCATTGAGATTGAAATCTATGGAAATAGGCAGCTCTCTGTCAACCTTTCTATTATGGACTGAACGCTCTCATGGCAGATTTGATACAACAGGTGTTTATGAAGTGTTATCTTGGTTTGAGAATTGTCTAGAACAAAGTGTGGTTTAATGTGCTGTCATTACTGCACAAGAGTGAACAGTCAAACTAATGCACACTGACATTAGATAAGCTCCTTTGTGCACTGTCACTAAATGACCCTGTCAACAAGTTGAAGAACTTGAATTACAGATATCCTTCATATGCCCTAATTAATTAATTTGAGCTCCAATTGCCTTTCTGTTATCATTAAGCCTCTCATCATAATTTTTTTTTCTGTTTACCGTTTTTCTTGACTGTGAATGTGAACTTACCATCTCACATATTTAGAATGTCATATTTCTCAAACAACCTCATTGTGTGTGAAACCACAAATATCCATTTATCCAATTTGTTTATTCTTCTTATCCAAACACAATACAATAAAACATTATATATATATATATGGTATAATGCACCCCATTCAAGAAATTAGTTTTTAGGAAGATGATGGTGCACGTGAGCATCTCTTTTAGGAAACATGCCTTAATGCATGTTTAACAGATGAATGAGAAATTTAAACTAGCAAGAGATAATGCTAACTAATGAATGAATCCTTAAAACATGAGTAAACGGTTCTTAACCTGCTAAAGTGTATACTGTCATATACCACAAAACAAAAAGGGCAGAAACAAATGTAAATATGAACTCACATTTAGGTTGTAACCGGTTCAGATTCACAATAACATGACTTAGAGAGCAATGTATGCAAAGCCAAATGTCCACTTGTGGCTTTAAGCAGCAGAGCCACCTGGCTAGTCTGTTTATGTACATGATAAAACAGATTTCTACTATTTACAAGTTTACCATAATAGATTAGAGGAAAGACACAGGGAGATTGCAGGGCTAGTGCAGGTTTTCCCCTCCTCGGAGAGCCAGAACTAAATGCAGGACAGATCCTCCCTGAATCTTGTAGTCAGCAGCAGTCTTCTCATCATTCCTGAAATAGAGAAAAACAGATAAGAATTTATTTTTGAATGGATTATTTTCCTCGATATTTTAACTTCAGAATGATTCATTAATATTAATGGGGAACTTTACATTTGTTTTCCACTGTAAATTAGTCTTTGCTGTTGTGGTGGGATCCCCTCCTTTTCTTCCACCCTCTCTTTGATTCTTTCCACCTTGTTGAAAAAAAAAGCGCATAAAAGAAATATCCAAATACTTCCAAAGATACCGAAATATTATTCACATTTTAAGGACATAACACTCATACCTTGTCTGTAGGTTCGATGTCAATTTCTATTTCTTTGCCTGTGAGTGTCTGAGAAACGATTAAAAAAAAGGTATATTTTTCACATCTGAATCACTTCACTAGTAACGTTAGTTAAAATAAAAGAAGAAAGAAATCTGCATTTTTATATGGATTTTAACTAGATAATCGGTTAATCTTTAGTTAGAAATTAAACCCAAATCAAATACAGTTTAATCAGAAAGCATGTTACTGGAAATCATAAAACCAGGTTAAAACAGAATATGGAAACTCACATAGCGACAGCTAAAAGCGAGGACAGAAATCGCTTACCTTAACTTTAATCAACATATTGAGAGATGTACTTTAACTCATAGAAGTTGAACAAAAACTGGATAATTTTATATTTTAAACAATAGTAATGGCAAATTTACCGACTTAAACGCTTCTACGAAACAAACAAAAACAAAAAACAGTCTGACTTCCCGTGTATCTGAAATAAACTCCGGGTAGTTTGGTACAACTATAGCAATGGTACAATGGTTCCGCTTTTGGGCTTCTTCTTCTTCTTTGGGATTTTACGGCAGCCGGCATCCAAAAAGTTGCATTGCTGCCATCTATGGGACTAACACCTCAACATACTATATTCGGCTATAAAGTCCCGTGTCTAATAAAAATGTGCAAAAACAATGTTTTCCCCTCCCGCTTGACCCTACTTCTAAAATACTTTTCAAAGATACTTCTTTTAAACCAACTTCACACAATCTGATAAGATCTTGTCTTTGGAGGTCATCATTTCTACAATACATCAAAATATGTTGTACCGTCTCAGATTCCTTACATGAACACAAGCCACTCTGGTGTTTTCCTAAAATAAATAAAGTGCTGTTTAGAAACGTGTGACCTATCCTCATTCTGGAAATAATCACCTGCTCTTTACGTTTCATTCCTTCTCTTTTAAAAACATTAACTGAGTCATTTACCCTACTAGACAATGAAAATAGGTGCCTCCCTTTGTTTTCTTGCTCCCAGATCTGTTGCCATTTTAAAATTGTTTCCTGCCACACAATACTTTTACCCTCCCCCTTGGATAGATTTATATAGACATCTATATTTTCCTTTTGAACAGCTTCCTTGGCCAACTTATCAACCTTTTCATTTGTTACAATACCTACATGAGCCATATGAATGATATTTCTACCCCTCTCATTTTCACATCTCTAATTGCCAAAAGAATATCATACACAAGGTCTTGCCGACTCTTTGATGACCCTTTCCCAATACTATTAATAGCTGACACAGAGTCACTACACATTAACACTTTTTGATTTTGAATCTGTTCAGTCCATTGTACTGCCATCAAGATTGCATACAATTCATCTGTGAATACACTTAGAAAATTTGAGGTTCTCTTAAAAGCTTGGACATTCCACCTCTGAACAACAAAAGCTGCTCCTGTAGTACCTGTTTCTTGATCCTTTGACCCATCAGTGAAAATTAATATGTGTTCCTGATATCTTTCTCTTATATGACGCTGAAACTCATGTACCAAATTTGACTCTGGATTTTCTAACTTAATCCCATCTCAGGTCAGTCTTTGGGACCTCCATCTGCCATAAAGGAACTGAAGGCCACAATACTCCTGAACAAAAGTTCTTATCATGTATAGTCATTTCCTGTGCCAATGCCTCCCCTGTCCATCCAAAACTTGGAAGTCTTGCCACCTCTCTCTCCCAGCTTGACTGAATTGCTATTTTAACTGGATGATCATTCCTTTGACCCATCAAGTTGATCCAATAATTAGCCTGCAGCTGCTTTCTTCGCACAGCTCCTGTACATATTCTCAATGCCTTAGCTTGGACTACTCAGCTAAAACTGATTTGGCTGCAGATCCATAAACCAAACTCCCATATTCAATTCTTGCTCTGATTAAATATATAAATTTGCATCAAAGAACCTACATCTGCTCCCCATTCTGTTCCAGCCAGACATCTCATTAAATTCATTACCCTTTTATATTTCTCTATTACTTTTGAGACATGCTCCCTCCATGTAAGTCTAGTGTCAAAGACCACACCAAGAAATGTAAAACTTTTAACCCTTTCCAAATTCCTACCATACAACTTCAATTGTATACTTTCATCGACTTTCTTCCCAGTAAAAAACATAACCTAGTCTTCTCAATAGAAAATCTAAAACCTCACAGCTTCCTGTACCTTCTTCACAGTATACTTCACATTTCTCCCATTTTTCCATATGCTACCATCATCTGCAAATAGTGACTTTCCAATTTCTGGCTGAACATTAGAAAAAAACATCATTAATCATTATGTTGAACAACAATGGACTAATAACACTACCTTGTGGTGTCCCATTTTCTACCAAACACCTTCTAGATGTTTCTATCCCTATTTTCACCTGGATGCTTCTATTATTTAAAAAGTCCATTACCCAGTTAAACATATTTCCCCTTACTCCTAGCATATGCATTTTGATTAAAAGACCCTCTACCCATAACATGTCATATGCTTTTTCCACATCTAAAAATACTGCCATAACAGTCTCTTTTTCTATCTGTGCTTTTCTTATTTCATCCTCAAGACATATAATAGAATCAATAGTACTTCTCTTTTGGGCGTCTTGTTGGATCCTACGAATAAACCCTTGCCAAAATTATATACAAAATTGTAGATTGCTACAGAACTAATTATAATGCAAATGTAGCGTAGCATACATTCCAATTAGTGAGTAAATGCTGATTTTCTCATTTCCTCCCCTGTCAGGTGTCAGCTGTTGTAAATTAGCTAGCCTACTGATAACTGACGAAGGAACAGGATTCAGCTGCTTATAGACAGCGTTTGGTTTGCACTTTTGGTTTCTACTTCTGATCATGAATAACCTATGTCAATGTTTGTTTGTTTTTTCAGTTGCCACAGCATTTGTGATGTCTGAAAATAGTGATAATGGTAATGTTTATTATGGCACAAGAAAAATATGATGCATTATAAGTTCTTATCATGTAACCTAACATCTAAAAGAATCCAGCTTTAGTGGGTAGTTGTGCTTTAGAGCAGCGTAGGTGATCATGGCTGGTAGACAAACCACCATGTTTAAAAAAAAAAAATTGTTGTTGCTGATCCAAGATGGTCTACTTGCTAATAACCTGCTTTGAGACCAGGTTCTAAACACGGATGAGCAATCAGAGTTGTTCAGTTTTCTTCAACTTTGAGGCGTACAATAAAGTACTTCCTCTCTCTTTTTACTATAGATATCCAAGTTGCGTGTGACGAACAGTCTGTTCACGTTAAGTGGAAAATCAACCAATCGATGGCTGGAAATCCTGCTCGTCTCTTCTTGGGTAGTTGCTTTCCTTCACAGTTCTTAAATGTGTCAAATGAAGGAGCAGAGGCAGACTTTCACTATCCACTTAGTGAGTGTCAGTTTAGACGTACGGTAAGTTCAGTTCCTGATTTTGGTAATCATGGAATCCTGAAAATATGCTGATGAGTTTTTTTTTTGTTGTTTTTTTTTTTTTTTTTGATTAGGCTACATGGAAATACTTGGTGTATGAGAACCAGTTAACCTACAGGCCATTGCCAAAGCCAAACCCTCCTTCTTTTATCTATCCAATCAGATGTCTGAATGACAGGTAACGTCACAACTGGGTAGCCTACTACATGTCTTCACCAGGATTCTCAATCCCAAATCGTTCCCATCGATGTACAATAATTTTGATTCGGTCTTCAGGCCAAAGGGTTGGATTCCTGCTTTCCAGAGCTCTTCTACTGGTGCCATACAAGGTCATGGAGAACTGGCCTTTCACATGGCGATTCTCAATCGTATGTAGGCAGATCTTGATTCATTGTCTGTGATTCTCGTTCTAACGATAACTCGCCTATGTTAATCTTCTCTCCAGATGATTTCAGTGGCCCTGCAGAATCCACCATCTTTCCGCTGGGATCTTTTGTCCCTATTTGGGCTGGTGTTGACCAGCAAGCCCATCAGCCCCTGGTGTTGCTTCTTGAGGAATGTGTAGCCTCTACAACTCTCGAAATCTCCCCGGATAGTCTTATATACCCACTTATAGCAAATAAAGGGTGTGTATATTTGTGATTATTTGACATATCCATTCGTCAGTACATCAATAAAGTTAGACCTTCCTTATTTGCTGCAATTTAGTGGCTATATTTTTATAATTGACTTAAGGTGACCCCATCATAGGTGTCTTGTAGATGGTAAGAAAAGTTTATCCACGTTTTTACCAAGATCTCACTCCTCCTCAATCCTGCTTCACCTTCAAGCATTCAGATTCGCCATGGGACAAGAGGTGAGGGAGTCTCTTCATAGGAGTGTGGCAAGTTATTAAACATCTGAATTTGTTGCTGCCTGTTCTCCCCCACCCTGCAGGTCTATATCCATTGCAAATTAATTGCATGGGACCCTGACAACCTCAGTGATGTGAAGAAGGCCTGCAATTATAATAAAGCCAAAGGAGAGTAAGTGTATTCTTGATTTGTACTTAAAATCCTTCAATATGCTGACATGATTTATGGGAAAATATCCTATAATCCTTCACTAACAGATGGGAGCTTTTAGATGACCCATTCAAGAGTTCTCTTTGTCATTGCTGTGATTCAACATGTGGAGTTCGTGGAAAGAGGGAAACTGATTCTGGTAAATCAAAAGCATAATGCCAAATAACTAATCATGTTAAAATTGCAAACCCTTTAACATGGGTTTAAGTTAACATGCAATGTGTTGGGATTACAGCACCTCAAGGACTGGTACTAAAGTCTGTTTTAGGACCTTTGACAATTACTGAAGATTCAGCATGATTTTACGCTGATGTGCCATCCTTATCTCAGCGAAAGGTTTGTAATTATGTTCTTATATATATGACATATCTCTATCTCTATCTCTATCTCTTGAGTGGCTGTCTGATGTAGTGGCTAATTGACAGGTTAGTGGTGTTTACACTCTACATGATATTCTTGTGCTGAATAAATAACTATTGTGTGCAGTGAACTGATGTTTTCCATCTTTTCTGTAGGTGCTTGATTCATGGTCAGGAGTTATTAGGAGTGGTCAACGAAGTCATTAGATTTGTATGACTTGTTTTGTTCATTAAAAGACTGTGAAACGTCCTTTTAAGTCTATTATTTGAATCTGTGTCTCTGTGATCTCTTTGACCAAAGTGATAAGGGAAGTGGTGTCACATCAATTTTGTCTTCATAAATTGCCTCAGTATTTCCTTTTGATCATATAATTAAATTGATTACGCCCAGCTAAGGGAGCAGGTTATAGCATGCATTGAGGAAATGTAAAAGTCCCCCTGTAGTCAATTGTATCCCTTAACTCATCTTTGATCACCAAAATTACATATTTAAAAGCTTTTTTTCCTTAAATTTCTTCATGCCTTAAAATAGCTTGAATGTAACTCCACCCTTGTCATTTAGTAGCCTATATGTTTCTATGAATATGCAAATTAGCCCTGCCTCCACTCACACCAGCTCAGATCCACTCATGATCACATGTTGATGAGATTGGTTACATGGTAGTTTAAGTCAGAAACACCAGTGATTTCAAAATGCATTTTGAGACTGTCTTTGTTTCACTGCAGTTTTAAGGAGAAAATACTCTTGCTATAATATGGTGCTGACTTATGAATTTGCAAATGGTTTGTCTTAAAGCATATTAAAGGGTGGTTGAATATGATTTCACTTTTTTAACTTTAGTGTGTAATGTTGCTGTTTCAGTATAAACCTCTGCAAAGTTATGAAGTTCAAAGCAAAGGAAGATATTTGCTTTTAAAGAAATTGATTTCCCTCAGGAACACAATTTATAGATTTTCATAACAGAATATGCTAATCAATGACTAGAAGATATACACATAAGCTACCTAAATTCATCAACTAACCATTCAGGAATGTCCTGTTGCGTTCTGTTACTTCTTGAGTCTCTCCATTATTGTCTGACTCTGGTTTGAACATAAACATTGACATTTTCAGTGCATGTCTGTGTGAGGTAAAAGGACACAAGCTGTTGTAGCTCTGTCCCCTGTGCTGAGAGCAGCAGCTCATCTGAATTTAAAGGGACACACACAATAACAGAGCGTTTTTGCTCACCCTCAAAAATGTACAATTTTAACATGCTATATAAAAATCTCTGTGGGGTATTTTGAGCTAAAACTTCACATACACACTCTGGGGACATCAAAGACTTATTGACGCTTGTCTGAAGTTTAAAATTATTGGTTACCCGTAAGCCAATCACATAACGTTTGGTTATGACGTGTGTTATGCGCCGGCTCAGCCACATCGAACTTCCACTGTAAACACATGTATGATGTGAAAACAAAACCATCGAGCGAAATACCGGAGTGAACATGGCTGTGAACGACTTTTGCAGATTATGTGAAGTAAATCTACGCATCCACAGTACAATCACGGTACGTCTACGTCACGGCTCTCAGCCCGCCCTCTGTTCGTTGATTGGCCGGCTGTTTTGAGGCCGGAGGAAAACTGGGAGATAGGTCGCTATCTCAGACTGAGTACAGAAGCGAACTGAAATTGAGCGGAAGTACGAAGTCTGACGTAGTCAAGCTAGCAATCATATGCTCAGATGTGAAATGTGTATAAAAACCACATTAAGCAGATTTTCACAGAGCCTGAGCTTGTAAAAAAAAAAAGTATGTTTTTGCAACCTGCTGTAATACCGTCGGGGAGCTATTACAATTGGACACAAAGACTAGTGCTAAAGAGTTGCCACATTTATGGTTTTAAAACAATGCCAGAAATGTGAAAATGCTTGTGGGTTGGTTGTAATTAAATTTGTGTTGCAAAAACCCTTTACCTGGCATTTGTAAAATTCACAACCAAGATGAATGCCATCACTATAAAACTAACACACTTGATATGTAGTCAATACAAAGTTCTTCCAGTTTATATGCATTTTTTTTTTTAACACTATACTAACAATATTTGACACATGTGATCAAAGCCAGAGCATCAGCAGCTGATGCTCATTAAGCTCATCCAAACAATGTGTTTCAGATGGGAATCCTTTAATTAGGTTATCAATCAAAGTGCATAAATTAGCTTGAAGCATGCAACAGCATATTGTCAAAATGTCTTCCTTTTTTATGGTCGCTGTTTTCAGCCTGGTTGTTTTCTCAGTGGCACGAGCAGGTACTATGGCCCTTGTAACAGATAGAGCTTTTTAACACCATGCATTGTACACTACTGCTGAATTTTGCACACACAACAATTCTAAAGTCATCTCCAAATTCACTTCCCTTCAGAAATTACTGTGGAATGTGGCAAAAACTCTATGTCTGTGCGATGGATTGAAGCAAACTCTCAAGTGGATCCATCCCTTCTCAGCCTGGGTAGCTGCCCTCCAACCCAGGTTTCTGTAAAACCTCAAGGGTCTGAGGCAGTGTTCTATGCTGAATTTGGGGCGTGTGATATTAGGAGGATGGTAAGTTCAGTAAAGAATCTTATTGTAAAGTAAACTGATTTGCTATTTGACTTACTCTAGTTTGGAAGTATTTCGCTAATAACTTGAGGAAACAAAGTTGTACTTTCTGTAGGTAATTCACTGAGCCATATTCAAATCTCACAACTTTTTGGAGATATCTGTACATGGAAAAAGCACCTCTGACACAAAGATGACTGTGATTGGGGTATCTTTAGTGTTGAGAAAAGTAACACTTTTATATGTGGTGTGAATGACAAAGTTGTTTAATGTATTGAAATGGCAATACATAGCGTATAGAAAATACTTAAAATCTATTCATTAGTCTTTTCTCAATCTCTTCCCCCTTCGTAGGTGACATTCAATGAGCTTGTATTTGAGACTGAGATCACTTCTACAATGTTGTCAAAAACCGCACCAATTTCTTACCCTGTGGCCTGTAAATATGAAAGGTGACGTTGTGCTCCATTTTAATCCGTCTTATGCTTGAAGACCTATTTCAATGTAGATTTTAAAAAAACTGCTGCCTTTTTCTCAGGCCAGAAGATTGGACGCCGCCCCTGTATGATCCTCTGCTGTTTCACACACATGGCCAGGGAGATCTGTCCTTTCGTATGACTCTCATGAAGGGTATGTATGTACTTGTTGTATGTAACGAAACATTCTTGACTTTCTTCTTGAATACAGAATTATCTTATAACTAATTTTCTAATTATAGATGACTTCAGTGCTGTGGCCACTACCACAACATTCCCACTGGGCTCAACAATCCCAATTGCTGCTTCATTTGACCAGAAGACCCATCAGCCATTAATACTGCTCCTGGATGAATGTGTGGCCTCCACAACACCAGAATTGGGTCCAGATTCTCAGATTTACCCACTCATTACCAATAAGGGGTATGTGCGAAGACGATGTGTGCTCTTTCTGGAGCCATAAAATGTTTGTTCCACAGCAGTGGAATGATGAGCACAGTTCTTGGTCTTACTACCTTTTAAAGTTGATTACGGTGTAATTACCTTTTTGTTTTTATTTTAAGGTGTCTGGTAGACAGCAAAAAGACAAACTCCAGGTTTCTGCCAAGAAACCAGTTGTCAGAGATCAGGCTGAGTCTTCAAGCTTTCAAGTTTGCCATCGGAGAAGATGCAAGTTTGTGTGTGTTTGTGTTTGTTTGTTTTGTTTGCGTGTGTTTGTCTTATTTTTCTCTTGCACCATCCTCAGGTCTACCTGCATTGCAAACTTGTGGCATGGGACCCAAGTGACCTGGATGGTAGCAATAAAGCTTGTCAATATGACCGGAAAAGCTTACGGTATGATAATTTAAAAATTGAATGCTGAATACTCTTCAAAATAAAAGGTTCCAAAAGGGGGGGGGGGGGGTTTAAAAGTGGAGCCATACAACAATTTTGGGTTCCCCAAAGAACTTTCCAATGAACCGTTATTAAAAGAACCATTTTTGGCAACTTAATCCAAAGAACCCTTTTTCAAGGTTGCATTGATAGTTTCTTCATGAAACAACTGATACCATTTGGCTAGAAAAGAAACGTACATGCTCTGTTTTTGCAGGTGGGTGTTGACTGATGATCCATCCCAGAGTTCTCTCTGCAGCTGCTGTGACACTGACTGTCAAGGAAGAAAGAAAAGGGAAATAACAGCAGGTGAACGTTCCCTGTTTTAGCTTAAAATACAAACCATGATACTTCCATAAAAATAACTTGGGCACCATTTCAGGTGAAGAATCATTTTTAGGATTTATCAATTAGTTTTACTAATGAACATAAACTGACTGCATGATCTACAGATTCCTCTACTTTAACTTCCGTGCTTGGGCCTCTTGTTGTTGAGAACTGAAGACTGAGTCCTGCCTCATGGATCTGGCAAGGTTTGCAATCTTTGCTGGCATTATCATAATTAATTTCCATTATGTGACATCTGTTTCATGTTTGTTTTCAAAGATGGGCTCCTCCAAGCCACTGGAGTTGTTTTGGACGTCCTAAGGATGGAGCTCTCTGTGCCTGTTCAACTGTTTCTTGAGAAATAAACTATTATAAAGTTGATTCTGTTCTTTACTCTATTGAATATTGGCTTGTGGACAAATTAACATTTTATAGCTACCCGCAGGGGTGGCGTTTGTGTATGGCAGAGTTTGGCAGTTGCCGTAGCCTAGCAGTCAGAGTTAAGATAAAAAAAGATGATGCTCGTTAAAGATTGAGGGCTTTAACCCCCCTAGATTTCCACCCAGCAACTTAATGTGCTATTAGCTACACTAATTCGTGATCGCCTCAGTCACCTTTAAAAGTCATATGAATCCGGCTCCTCCCAGTAGCCTACTCTCCTCGGCGTCAGAAAAAAGCAGAGGACAACGTGTGTGCATGCATTGATGGATCGTTATGATAGATGCATCTGTGTAGTGCTCTGTTTGTCATAAATGCAGTTTAAATATGATGCTGGAGCAATTCAACACACGGTTTCCTCACTGTAAAATTTGGGCTTATTTATGAAATCCCCTTCATCCCTACGGCATGAGACTTTTCCTACTCTTGCTATACTTAAGTGAAATAAAATTGACAAAAGTGATCATTAACGACTCTTATTTCTTACCGCTGACTTCTCTGATTGGATCCCACTTCAGAAAAAAATGCGTGTTTTTATTATTTTAACAACGTCGAAAACACAATGGCAGATTTTAAATGAACACAAATGTAAACATTATTTAAAAAGTATTTAAAATATATATGTAGAGTGTGCGCAGCCGCAGTTTATTGCATCACTTAATCGCACGTCTTTTTGATTAGCTTAGCTGTCAGATACTGAAACATTAGGCTTATGCAATAACTGCACTGCAACAAAAAAGGTAAGGCATGTGTTTTTATATTTAACGCTGTTCGCTGTGAGTTTTAATTAATAGTTTAATAGAGTTAATAGAGCATCGTGCATTTTGTTTGGTATAAAGGTATGTCGTTGTTCTGAATGCCATACTCGTGAAATACTTTGTGAAACGGCGCCACTGTAGCTAGCCTACCCTCAAACATCTGTTTTTAGTGTGAATGACTGGGACAGACAAAAAAATAACATTACGAAAACTGAGATTGCTGCTGAAAAACAAGTGAAAACAATTTTTAACTGCTTTTCCTGCCTGCAGTTGTGAAGAACATGGGGATAATGAATTTCAAAGACTCTTTTAAAACTAAGTTTTCTAAACTGGCCACGAGATGGCGCAATAGTTTTCTTGATTTTTTTTTTCCTTTGGCGCCATCCAGTGACGTGACGCTTACGTTCACTCGACGCCAGCCAGTGTGAGAAATGTATTACGTTACTCTACCAACTACTGGTGAATTATTCAGATAAACATACCACTCATAAAACTTGTTTAAACTGACAAATTATTTTAACGCATTAAGCAATTTGCTACATCATGAGTAGCATTAAACCTTTTTAGTAATATGACGTATTGACGGAGCCATAATCTTCCGTTAATGGTAACTTTTCCCAGGTGGTCTTTCTCTTTTCTTTTTTAGAGTGTAGAAATGAACTGGTTTCACTGTAACAACTGTTTTGTGAGAGAAGGGAAAAAATTCGTTGTGTCTAGCTGTGGCCATATATTTTGTGAGAACTGCATAAATACAAGTGAGTCCGCAATACGTTACATTCAATACGTTAATTTCGGGATGTTGTGATAATTTTACCTTTTTGTTATTTGCGAAGATAATGTGAATCATTAAGAAAGTTTAATGTGTTTTTCTAAAGGGCAGTGTCGAGTTTGTCATGCCAACTGTAACTACCTACACATATCTGATCAGGTGAGTCGAGTCCACTGAGAAACCAGATTATCTCAGGCACATTCACACTGCTGGCTCTACCCCCCAACTTTCTAGCCCACCCTGAGGGTCCCATGGCTCACTTTGGAGCTGGGCCTGGTGGTCAGACTTGTTTCGAGAGCTAAATACAGTTATGTCCATACACTGTTTTGCTATAGGAGAGAGTGACAATAAGTTTTCAAGTCACAGCTAAATTAGTGAGTTCAGTTGATGTCGACTGTGGTTTCTTTCATACAAACAATCATCAGACAAACAATATTTATTACCCATTCCTTCCAACCTCTGTGTTTCTTACATATTCTTTCATTTTGTGAAGATGAAGCCTCAGGAAAAGATGTTTTTCAAAGATCCAGTGAAACTCGTTCAGACTCGTCTGGAACATATTGGACAGGTCTCAGTCATTTTCTGCTTATCAAAATACATTTCATTTGTCCCAAAAGCTTTCGATTATAAATGAATTGGAAGGCTAGAAAACCCAAGCATATGCTGTGAACTCTGGTACACAAAATCATATGTCACAGTGACATCAAACCCTAAGCAAACACAATTCTGCCAGTTATAAATTAAGGACATGTGTTTGTTTCAGATAGCTAATTTTCAGAAAAGGCAGAAGGAGCGAGTCATCGCTTTCTTAAGAAGCAGGTCTGCGGAACTGGAACGAAAGCTGAAAGAAGTTCGTGATGAGTGCTACAGGTGGTAATTAGATCTGAGATATATTCAGTGGCACTTAAAATGGGACTGTTTAGTTACTTGTGCTTTGTTTAAGGCAAGTCTCTGAGCTGAAACTAGAGAACGAAGAACTAAAGAAGCCGCTTTCTCAGAGGAGGGTAAGAGTTTCTTATTGCATGTCCCTCACTTGCCTTCTAACTTACGTTCTCTTCAGATGTGATCATTTTTCTCCCCTCCACACAGACATCTCCTGGGAGGTTTCCGATTAATGGGTAAATACAGATAATTGTCTATGTGCATAGATGTGTGCCATAATATAATATAATATAAACATTTAAAATATTTTCTCTCGATATATAGAGGAACTCCAAGAATGATTCTTCCTGTGGCTGTCACATCACCAGGTAGCAAGTTTCATTTGAGACAAGAACCTCACTTATAAACAGTATAAGGCTCTTTATATTTTGTTCTTATCACATTTCATTTCCCATTACATTTCTAGTCACACCTCGCTCTAGAGCTGTCAGGTAGGTTGCATTCTATCATCTCAATTATTTTTAAACAGTAGAATTGCCTTCCCTCAAATAATACTATCCAATTCTGATTGTCATGCAAGTTCGGGTGACACTTTGGAGAGGTTTAGACATTCCAGACTCGGCATGACAGTGAGTTAGCTCCTCTACTGTATTCTAGTATATAGTTTATTTAATTTTAATATTGTCAGTTATCAGTATAAGCAAAATAAGCAATCCTTGTGTGACTGTTTTACATCTTATTTGTTCTAGACACCCCCAGGGTCATCCATCTCTATGTCAGGCATGAGTTCAGTACATGAACATAGTTTCAGTAAGTGAGGAATAGTGACATTGTTAATCATGTCTGTCAGATATCATTATTTGAGTTCATAAAGTATCCATGGTGTCATTCAAGGTGGACACTCTACTGTTCAGACTCTTTACTGTTTGTATGCTTGTGTTCTCTTTTTATCTTAAAGGGACACCCAGCTCAGTTAACACTCCTACAAGGTAACGTTTTATGCATTTACCAAGACCAAACATTTTTAATGCCCCAAATTGAAAGTTTTCACACTAGGAAATTGCACTGTCCATCTTCCCTTCTCATATTTTTTAGGTCCCAACATACAACCCCAAACAACTTTCAGTACCAGCTTCTGACTAGACCTACACTCCAGTCTCCACGGCCATAATCAATAATCATTTGTAGCTTATACAGGTCATTAGAAAGCTACTTTATAACTAAGGCAGCACCTACATCACCCAATAGATGGGTGATATTCTTTTCATCATATAAGTAGAAAAAATTATATTGGCCTTCTTTTATTTGAAAAATAATTTTAAGTTCAATTAAATGTGACAAATAAAAGCAATATGAGTCATAAATGTTTTTAATTTACTTTGGCACCTCCGTTTTACAGTTTTCTCATTTTTTGAACGAGGTTATTGCTAGAATTTAGCTGATACATATACAGACAAAATGTAACTTTTCCAATTGAAATGGAATTCATTCAACGTTTTTGTTGAACACATCACACAAAAACAAAACACATCAACATTTTTGTAAGCTTGGCTCAGTTACAAGAAGGATGTCAGAAATAAATGAATGAAATGCATTTTTCCCCAGTGTATTATAACAGAAAGGAATATGAAAGGAACGAGAAAAAGGAATTGTCTTCAATAACTCTCCAGCATTATTGATCTATTGTATAATTATAAATAATAGCTGTATTATGGTCCCTTTTTATAGATGGAGTTTGATAACAAAACTTAGACATGGTTCTACAAATATACACTTTAGCATACCAAAAGATCTGAGCTTCTAGCATACATAACCAACACTTGTGTGTCTGTGTTGATAAGTGAAATACTGATCTAATTTAAACCTTAATTTAATACCAAATATAGTTATACTCCAAATATTGTAAATAATTTGCAGGCCATTTCATACCCCATTTGCCCAATTCAAATGTCATGCAATTACCAAATTTGATGAGACCTATTTGATAATGTTAAGAGGATAATTGGACAGAATGCAACAGTGATTTAAACATAATTGGTCATGTTTTATTTTGCCACCCTGAAACACAAATTTACAGACAATAAGGCACAAGATTTTACAAAAGACATGGCTTTTGTTGTCTTTTCATTGGATATTGAACAAATCTGCCGTGGAGTAGGGATGTATTCAAATGAAAAGTTTATTCACAATGAAGTAGAGAGATTAGAGAAATGGATCAGATAATAGAGTGTGGAATGTTAGCTCATTGGAAGGGGAAAAATATATTGTAAACCTAAGGTTTAAATTGTTTAAGAGGGAATCAATATACAGTGCCATATGGATCTCTGAATTAAACAAAAACGTACTCTCACATTGCTAACATTTCTGGCCCAAACATCTAAACTACAGTACCTAATAGATAACCAAACCAATGTTTCTGAAAATAAACAGTTTGAGCATCGTCAGTTCTAAGAAGCAGCAATTAAGGCTCTAAAAGATAACTAACAATAATAGCATAATAAGGGTAATACTTCGCAGTGAATGTAGTCAAATAGTCAGTCAAGACTAAAAATACATTACAATTTTGCATTTTCAATACTGCCTGTCCAATAGGTAACAAATTATGTAGTGACTGTTGAAGAAAATACTTCACATTGCTATTTTTTAACAGTGGAAAAGAGGGCATTGCATGAAGTGATTTTATACTGTGCCTTCAAACGGGTCTTGCCTAATTACAGGACTCACAGCAGATTAACAGACATGATCACAAACGGTTTTCTTTATATTAATCAATAACTGTGAGCTCTGTGTCCAGTGTTGTACTGTCTTTAGACGCAAACCAGTCTCGCACCTGTTGGTAACTCATTTTTGACTTTCGGCAGAGATGGTCAAGGTCTTTCTCTTGTAATGGTCCCGTCTGTTGATAATACAGCTCCAACGGACTGATGTCTACAGAATCCGTTACAGACTTCTGTGTTTTTGTTGTGCTGTTCCCTTGTGACTTACGTTTCCTGTTGCCTTCACTTCCTGGGGTTCCACTGGCATCGGCGGCAGCAGCCCCTCCACTTTGTAACAATGCTATCTCAGCAAGCACTTGTCCACGTACGTCAGCATGCACCCAGCGTACATGGCCATTTTTTACAGCATAACGCGTGTCCCCAAACCACTGGATAATGTCAGCACGAGGCAAAGACGTTATTTCCACTAGCTGTGTGTATAAATCACTCTTTGGCCATGGGCATTTATGGAAGTATTCCTTTAAGATGGCCAGTTGCTCCTTTGTTTTCCTTGGTCGTCCAGCCACTGTTAATACTGAAGAAGGTGAAGAGTTGTCCAAGGGCTTTAGGGAGTTGTTCAAAGTGTTTGCTTTGACAGAGCGTGCAGATTTTGACGACCTGGCTGAGTGTTTTTTAGATGGGGTGATGGATGGAGAAGAAGAGGAGGAAGTGGGTGCAGCTGGCTCCGGAGGTGTCACACAATGGCCCTCACTTTCCTGTTCGCTTCCTACTTCATCATTATTCTGAATCTCACTTTCCTCTGAACATTTCTCCTCATCTTCTCCTATTGCTCCATCTTCAAATGCCTCAAGAGTGTTAGACAGGAAAAGCTGGAAAAACTGAGAGCTCCTCTGCCGATTCTTTCGCGATCCTGTTCTTTGCCTGGTCTGTTCTTTGCCTTCGTTGTCAGCATGCTTTGTAATTTGCTTTTTAGTGGTGAGAGGAAGAGGCTGAACCTCCTGAGACTGAAGTAACAGACTGCAGTTGGGTTCATTTTTTTCTCCTTGAGAAGCAGAGAAGGACGTTGTCAATCCCCTACCATTTCGCAGCTGATAGCGACTGTCACTAAACCATTTTCGAATCTCATTACGAGTTAGGCCCGTCTCCTCTTGTAAACGCTGGAGCTCTGTCTCATCAGGCCAGTTCTCCTGTAGGAAACTCTTACGCAATGCAGCTAACTGGGCTTTGGACTTTTTGTAGCGGCCATGCCGTGGCTGCTCAGATCCAACAGGAGATTCTGTAGAAGTAGGTGGGGTAGCTGCTTGAGGTGTTTCGGGCATTTCTACTGGTTGTCGGTAGTAGTACGAATCCTGAGGAGGAGGGAGAGATGAACGGAAACGTGAGGGAGCAGGAGAGAGCTTTGCTGGTTCTGTGCTTTCAATTTTATGTCTTTTGCGAGGCAATTGTGGACTTTGCGCTAGATCTTCTACGTGGTCTTCTGTTTCTTTAAAATCCTCAATTCCCTTTTTCCTCTTCATAGTGCTCTCTTTGTGTGTCTCACTTGTTTCCCCAGGCCTAGCCAGCTTAAGCCGTGTCTCTTCAATGTCCTCCGATGCCCAGCTGATTCCATACTTGATGCGTTGCACCATGAACCACACTTTGACTTTATCTAGGGGAAGAGTACAGACATGGGCAAGAGTGCTGACCTCTTGAGATGTTGGATAGGGGAAGGTGTTGAAGGCCTGAACAAGTTCAGGGACACTATCCAACTCACGTGTTTGATCGGACTGGGTCCACACTAGCTTCAGTCCTTCAGATACCAAAGGAAGACAAACTACAGAGTTATTATTAGTGCTGAAGCTTACTGCAGTGCTGCCATTGCTCTCTCTTGGTCTGCGAGTAGAGGGGCTTGCATGTTCCTTTCCATCGGAATTGTGGTGTGGTGATTTTTGCAGCCGTGGACTGGTGAGGTTTCCGTCTTGTCTTTTTGCTGCCACCCCTCTCGGAGAGATAACTTTCAAGTCATGGTCAGTGTGCGTCGCCATCAGAGATGTCACACCTCTATTGCCACAGACTGAAAGAATGACAAAGAAACTGAGTCAATTGACAATGTGTACAATTTAGAAAGCATTTAAAAATATATATTCCTAATGGCAAGTATAACATAAAGACCATAAAGAAGTTTATTGACAGAGTAAGATTGGTCTCGTAATTAATTTGTTTTGGTAAAATATCAAACTATTCAAATGTACAATGGAAAATAATAGATTGAATATTACAACACATACCAGTACAATCTGGATTTGTAGTCATTCGAGTTGGTTGTTTTTTGTGGTTTGGGGTGCGTGTAAAACCGGTAAAAGCCTACCAGTGCAGCACTTTATTGATGAATGAAAGTCAATCAAGGCCCAAATTGTGACTTTTACACTCATTGTGAAATGGCCAGATTAGAAACTGCAGTTGCCCTCACAAGCGCCATCACACAGCATAGTAGGGCATGTGCACTACCCACCATGCCTTTTCTTGAACAGTTAATCTTTGTGAACTTAAAATCCTGCTTGTTGTTTGTAAGCCAGATTTGTGAGGGGTGAAGAGGTTGGAATGCTGGGGGGTGGTGGGCTGTTGCTGGCTGATGGGTGCAAGGATGATGCTACTTTGATTGGTCAAATCTACAACAATTGTTCAAAGCATTTGCAAGATCCAGCCAACTTAACCTCAGGAAATCTTACATTATTGATGCCTATCCAGAGACTGAGTTTCAAGGAACACCATTCATCAAACTCCCTAAAAGTCATTAAACTGGAACTTTATGGTCAAGTCTACAGTCCAGCCACTGACTTTCCTCTCTAAAGTTGAAAGAAGGACAGATGTCACCCCCTTCCCCCTGCCGTTCTCTTCCACACATTAGCCTTTTATTAAAGCCTGTCGTATACTCTACACCAATGCACACCCAACCCCCACTTTGGCAGACTTGGGCAAAAGAGATGGGGGCCCTGCCCTTCACAGCTCTCTTGCCCCTTTCCAGTGCACGTAATGGTCCACTTCCCCCGTTTGCCTAACTCCATAGAACCATATAGAAGTTCGTTTAACCTTCCAACAGATGGCCAAAAGGATAGTAGGAGTTGGTCTCAGTTAAATAAAGGTAACAAAAGTTAGTGCAATTTGTCAAGCTGTTTTGTTTGCCAGTTTTGCTGTTTGCCTAGATGCCTACCCAACACAGCTCAGTCTACAGAGAACACGCTGGTTAACTTAAATTGGGTCTGTGCTAAAAACGTTGTCTAATCATGACATGAGATGATTTCTCAGTGTTTGTCCTGACTAAGACACCTAAACTGCTTATGGTCTCCAATTTCTAAATGAACGACACAGTACCTTAAGGGGTTAGTTCAACCAAAAATTATCCCATAATTTACTCTCCTTAAAGCCATTCTAGGTGTATATGACTTTCTTCTTTCAGCCAAACACAATCCGAGTTATATAAAAAAAATACTCTGGCTCTTGCAAGCTTTATAATGGGAGTGAATAGCACCCTAGATTTAGAAGCCCCAAAAAAGCACATCCATCAAAAAAAAAAAAAATCATATGGCTCCCGGGGGTTAGTAAAGGTCTTCTGATGTGAACCAATGTGTTTTTGTTCGAAAAATATCCATATTTTTAACTAAAAACTATAAATCACTGGCTTCTGGTAACGGCCGTACACATGTCGAGTTCCGGTGGAAGAGTGACCGCTGACCCGACGAATGACATAGGATGTAGGAGTAGCGTAAGCTTAGGTGAGAGTAGACGCCTTTCGCGGTTCAAACTAATAGGGCTGAGCAACAAACTCAAGCTCACCTTCTCTTGTATCAAAATCCTCCAACATTTCTCTTTAAAAAAAATCTCATTTTGGACTTTTAATTTGTGATCTTCTGCGCTTCCGCATGCGTCAATACGTCGGGTCAGAGTTCACTCAGCCTTGTGTATGGCTGTTACCGGACGCCAGTGATTATGGTTTATAAAGTTAAAAATATGGATATTGTTCTTACAAAAACACATCGCTTCACTTCAGAAGGTCATTGTTTACCCCTGGAGCCGTATGAATTACTTCTATGATGGAAGGATGCACTTTTTGGGCTTCAAAATCTAGGGTATCATTCACTCCCAATTATAAAGCTCGGAAGAGCCAGGATATTTTTTATTATTTTTGTTTGGCTGAAAGAAGAAAGTCATATTCACCAAGGGTGGCTTGAGGATGAGTAAATGTTGGGATTTTTTTCATTTTTGGGTGATCTAACCCTTTAAGTTTTAGCTTGTTGAAGCAGCATCCTATGACTTTAATGAGCCCAAAACAAAGCTGAACTGTGAACCACAGAAACTGATTTTGCGCACTACTTGAGCACAGTTAGGCAATACTGATTGGAAAGGCTTTACCAATGTTAGGCAATTTACCACTACACGCAACAAGCAGGCCAGTCATCTACAAAACAAGTTGGAGGTGAACTTGACAGGATAAATTCCAGACCGCCTGTGGTGACCTCATTTATCAGATGATGACTTGGAATGACTCGACTAAGCGTAAAGTCCCTTGAAGTCAGAGTAGCTTTTGTCATCACATTGTTTAGCAGCGTAGCCATTTGTACTTTAGTGTCCAGTTTACAAATATATGAACTTATGAAATATATATTTTACAAATACATTCACAAGTTCACATATTTTACAAAGTTTAGTCTGAAATGTGAGATACTCAATATTAATATGGTCAAAATTAATAAATTAAATTATGTGAGAATTAATTTTATTATAATTTGTGAGCATGAACAATGGTCTATCATACATGCACTCTATAAAAAAGAAATACATAGCAGTTTACACTAAAACTTGGTTAGACTTGTTGGAAATTGCGTCACTGGCCGATGTTTGTCCATGGCCTCTTTTATAATCAGCTTATGTGGGGAACTTTTGACGCAGGTCGTAGGGTGTGAGATGAGATCACTACAGTGTGTATTTATCCAACAAACAATAAGCAGGTGTAAGGGCCATCGTGGGCCGAACGCTTCTATAATAAACCAGGGTTTATGCCAAAAGAGTTCTTGTACACAATCCATTTCGTGGCGCAGGATCCGCTCACGCTTCAGTTACGCACATAAACTCCCGTTGTTCCACTTAACCACACATTCCCCGTTGAACCTCGTTCAAAACAAATGCTTCAAATAATGTGAACGCGACGCTAAACAAAATCGCCTGACCCATCGCGTGGCTTTCTGGGTCCAATAACAAGCCTCGTCTCGGCTACGCTTTAAAAACTTCGCGAATGTAAACTGTAGCAGTTCGCGTGAAACAGCAACTCACCGCTTGAATTTCTCTCAAGGTTGTATGTGGATACACCACTTCAGCTGGTCTGTATCATACGTTGTTGCTTTTGTTCTGGAAATCCCGAAGTGTTTTTCGCCTGTCCGGTCAGACCGAGGCTAGACAGAGAGGATCAGGAAACTCTCGGACCAGCCCCTTCTTTCTCATGAAACGACGGTGCAGTGCTCGAGCAGGTCCAATCCGGGAAGGAGAGGGATGGGAGGAGGAGCACAGCTGAAACTTGGCCCCTTGAATGCACTTCCCATCTGGGATGTGATTACCATGTGAATTGTGCAATATGAAAAGTTTTAGGAGTCTCCAGGTAAGGCTGCAAATCATTATTCTTTGATCAGACATGTTATTAGAGATAATTTTATGAATGTTATGTTCAGGAAACAGCAATTAATTGAATCCACAAATTAGGAAAACAAACCCCTTTAGAGTAATACAACAAGAGCTCTTGACTTTACATAGGGGTCATGATCACCCTTTATTTTGCTTACTTTGACTGTAATACATGGCTACCCACCAAATATATTAATAGACATGAATTATTGATTTCAGGTTAAGTAATTTTGAATTTGATACAGCCAAGTGTCCAGGAAAACTAATTGAACTTATTACACGGCTGAATTACATGAAATATTGATTTGATTTACATTATTTAGCAAACTTGTAGAGAACGGAGAGGCATAACATGAGCACAACTGTGTAAGATTTCCCAGATGAGTGGACAGTTATGAAGAGTTACCCTAGTGTGGCTGAGTGCTGTTGTTGACCAATCAGAATCAAGTATTCAAGAGCTATATATCAATCTCTCAAAAATACAACACAAAAGACTAGTAAAATGTCAGTATTTATTGAAATAAAATGTTTGGTTAGTATACATTCATTTATTGGAATTAATTATTCTCTTTCAAGTTAAAACCAGTATATTTAAAAGGGTATTTTTTATTATTATTATTGTTTTAGAAAACAATAAGTTGTGACAAAAATGATGTGCTAATGAATTGTGTAATAAGTGTCTTCCAGACTCAGCTACTGGTATTTTAATCAGTGCTTACTCCTTTGTAAAGATGTGCATTACAATAATTTTAGAAACAACATGAAAAAAAAAAAAGACAATTATTAAAAAACGAGCTCTGTTTCTGCACAGTGATATGTTAAAATTTTCCACTGCCAAGACTCAGCATGGAACGAGGCACTCTGATGAATGAAGGAGTGAATACGGAGAGCCAGGACACATAGGGTACCTGGGAAAAGACGAACTTCAGAGAGGTGTAGTCCACAACACTGCGGCCTGGAAAATAAACATCATAAACACTGTAGGATTTTGGAACATCTATGTATCTTTGTTCATAACAGGAAGCACCATCACTCCAGCATAAACATCTATCACCGTACCATCAACATCTGTGAGTCCATAGCGCCGAGCCAGGTCACAGGTCATCAACACTTGCCCAGTCATGGACATCAGACTTGTATCTGTTTGTCACCAAGAAGCAGAAAGTAACATGAACAAGAGCCTCCAAGTAATACATTTGCCTTTCACGGTAATTCATAACCGTGTTAACTTTAACCGCTCATTAAATTATTTATTTATTTTTTTAAATCCAACCTTTGGCCAGCTCAACTATGCATCGTCCACTAAACTCCGTCGTCTCACCATTACTGAAAACTTCCTTTAACTGAGAAACAGATTGTAAACAAATATTTAGCAAGGTAAGTTTGTAATATAATAATCATACCCATTTTATATGAACTTTAAAACCAGTGCTGATTAAAATCTGGGATAAAATGAATATGGCTTACTTTGGGATCCAAACCTGGAGGTGCCTCATCATGAGATATTAACTGATTCACTAACTCAGTCTGAACTGCCCCTGGCCAGAGGCTTACAGAAACCACACCTTTCTTCTTCAGCTCTACTGCCATGTCTGCTGCCATTCTGTCACACTGAAGAAAAGAACCGAAAGAAAGATGGAACATAAATGCTCTGAGAATAATGAAGGAATAGTCTTCAAACAAAAAATGGAATGTAACTGAAAATGCATTCTGTGCAACTGAAATAATCAGGCTTTCAATATGATACACTGAACAGGACTGCAAATATAGAATCTGAAATGTTGTGTGCCCTGACTTACTGCAGCCTTGCCGACACCATAGGGTACATTAAAGAGATAGCGCATGCCACCCATGGATGATATGAACACAATCAAGCCCTTGCCCTGAGTCACCATCATCCTTGCCGCATACACTGAGCAGAAATAGTGACCCCTGTAAAAACACAGTGACCATGATCTCTGATACGGCTCTCAAAGCAAATTAATTGTTATGAAAAAGTAATTTCGTGATTTTTCAATATGATTCAATTCATTGTGCAGTATTGCTTTAAAGGGTCAAATTTTTATATGGTTCGGTAATAAATGGTAGCCTGGAAATCCAGACCCAAACCCGAAAGATTAAGGGTCTGGCATTGAGTAATGAAAATCACCCAACTTGAGGGGCGGCACCAAGCATGCATTTGAAAATCTCACTGCACGCAATTGGATAACACTGACCAATCACAACAATACATGGAGTGTCGTATCCAGAGCCCCATACGCTTAGCTACCAGCGGAGCTAACTGGTAGAACTGGTAGACTCTTGCCGTATCCGGTCGGCAAAACAGCAAAAACATCCTTCTTGCAAAGGAACGAATCGAGCGCCGTCTTCTGTTCCCCTTTTAGAGAAAAAGCCAAGTCTAACTCGTTCATTAGGTTCCGTTCATCTCGTCACTGTCGCTATCTGTTTAGCTCGCCTCTGGCCCGCCTATATCAGATACACCGATGAGCTTGGTGCAGCTCGGCTACAAGGGCATAGTTAATGAGCATCAATACTCATTGCCAGAGTGAGTCGCTGAGCAAATTCAAATTGTGCTCTCGCGAGAACTCTGGATTTCCAGAGTAACTAAATGCCCCAATTTACTCAGAACAAAGTTATTTTTCCTTATTTGCTTTGCAGTAAAAAATATGCAAGCTGCGGTCTTCTATTAGTTAACATTCCGATTAAGGTTTTCCAGGAAGTTTGCTTTGGCAAGCTGGTTCAAACTCCTGAAATGAGCTCAAAACGAACATCGTTTTGGCCTGATTTTGTTCAAAATGGCTCCAGAGTCAGACCAGTTCAAATAAATCAAGCCTTGGTGAGCATAAGGGGCTAATTTTCAAAAAGATTTAAAAATATCTCCCAAACTTGTTTGGTGAATTTGAGGCTGTCTATTGGATAAGTGACAAAAAGTCTTCAAATGTATTCAAAATTATTATTATCGGTTCATGCATTATATTTCATTATTTTATTTGGAGTCACCTCCAGATCTGTACTGTACCTGAGTCCAGTGTTGTTTATGGTGTCCCAAATATCTGGATCCACCTCCCAGAACTTCTTGTTCATGTTGTCAAAAATAGCCTAACACACAGACGTAAACGCAATAATAAAAAAAGTTATTTTATGAAACATCAAAAGTAAAAAATAATTCAAGTTTACAAAATCTAAATATTTGTTCCATTGTTAGCTGTAACTGACCTGTACACCAGCATAAGCATTATTCACCAACATGTCAAGCCTGCCATTTTGCTCACGCTGGACACGTTGGAACAGCTCCTTGATGTCATCCTCTTTAGATGAGTCACAGACCACAGGGAGACACCGGCCACCTCTCTCTGTCACCTGTCATCATGGAAATAAAGGAAGCATGAAACCAGTATCACCTTCCCCAAGTTGCACAAACCACAGAGGGTTATTAATGTTACAATTAATAGCCAATTTCCAAACCTCAGCTGCTGTCTGCTTTAGAGTTTTCTCCTGTCGACCAGTGATGTACACAGTAGCGCCAGCCTCAGATAACTGAAGGGCAATACCTCTTCCAATTCCTCTGGAAGCACCAGTCACCACACAAATCCATCCTGATAGTGCCATCTGATAAACACAGATTGATGTCTGATTCATAAAGCGGTTCTTTTGAATTAGATCTTTGAATTGGTTCACACATTCTATCTAAACTAGTTTAAAGGCCTGTTCACACCAAAGAGGATAACTACTGGAATCACTTTCAGAACGAATTTTTTTTTTACTTAGATCACTTTCAGAACGATTTTTTACCAGCTGATGAACCATAAAAACATTGACAGCCAATCAGAATCCATCCTGTTATAAAGCAAGTGGTGCTCACTGCAGAGCCAAATGATGATGCCCCCTCTCTGGGCAATATGGGTGCGGAGCTTGACTGCACCTCTGTGGACTTCATGGAGTTAGCTTGACCTAATTAGGTTTAGGGATAGGGCTATGGGTAGTGTTAGGGTGTGGCTGGCCCTTTAAGCTCCACCCACTACATCCAGCGAGGGGGAGCTGGACATCAAGCTCCTCCCATTGGCGCTGCAGTGAGCTGCCTCTCCTGCCTCTTAAAAGCTTGAGCATTTAAAGTGGCAGATGACAAAACGGCAGCACGTGCTTATAATTAAAGAATAACTAACATGGGTATCTTTATGGTAGGCCTATCGTCTTTATGCTGTTTACGATTTTACACTGTCAACACTATCTAGTTCCGGCGTATGACCTATGATCCAACGCACGCATATTGACAAACGCGAAAGCTCAGAGCATAGAGCAAAATAAAACACCGGTAACGAATTAGAAGTCTAAAACAAGATTTTTTTAAAGAAAAAATGTCAGAGGATTTCGATATTAAGAGGAGCCTGCGTTTGTTGCTCAGCCCTATTTGTTTAAACATGATGGCGTAGTGAACAGCCGAATCATTTGGTTGTCTGTATAACGAACTGTTCTCAAAAGAACCGATTCGCAAAAATGAGTCGCTAGTCAGTGACAGGGAACAGGGAAGCGGAGAGAAATACAAGCCCGTCTCCCTGTGGTTACATATATCCATTGCAACCTTCTTCACAGCGACAAATAATTGGCCCGGAATTAAAGTTATGCAACAGTGCATCATCACAAATTAATAATTATTTATCAAAGCGTCGTGCAGATGGAAAGATAGGCTACATTTAAATTTCTCGTTTCACTCTTTTGACACGTCAACTTGTCTCGAAGGCTATGTGTTTAATGCGATATAATTTGTGTTTAATGCGATATAGATATAATATAGCATTGTCTTTCTTGTGACATAGTGAAAAACCTATTGCGAACTTCCTTTACATAGGCTACGCATTTATGTAAACGAGATACGTACCTGTTCAACGCTACGTTTAAATTTCCAATGAACGGTATTTGTCGCTCAGGAACTCTTGCCTAGACTTGAAATCTCCAGCAACAGTCAAAGTGTGGTGAAATGAACTGCTACACATATAACGTGCAGATACGACAGTCCTGTTTATGGCTATCCTCCCATTCCCGTAATACGTCTAATATAAAGCCACTGCGTTTTGCACATATAAACTGCTTTTACAAGCCTATTTAAACATGAAATCACCCACCCCATAAACACAAATGTACAACAATGCAGTTCTTTTCCATTTGTTCAGCTTTTGTTCAACTTTAGCCTAATCACATAGCAGGAAATCAAATCCAGGACTTTGTTCAAACATTTTTGTTTACAGCATGGGAAGGTTATGTTCCTGTGATCTGCCAACTACACTCTTACAAAGTGGCAAGGTTCGTTGGCATGGATTGTTCCATTCCACAAAATATTTTTTATAGTGTAAAAAAATGTTCTTTAGATTAATGTACTTCACACTGAGAAAAACATTGCTTTTGTAAAAAACTGTTCTCTGGGGTACCAAAAATGGTTCCTGCAATGGAATCTGCAATGTTTATACAAATCATTCAAGCCATTCACTTTCCCTGAAGGCATTTCACATTGGTCTTCTTTTTCTTTTTTTCAGGTAATTTTTACATTTTAATTGAGAAACAAAGAGAGAGGAGCTGCATCTGAAATCACAGAGTAGGTTCTTTTGATGAAGAACTTCTACTTCGTGACTGATACAATTGGAAGTTGTAGTCATCCGTGTACTTCTCTCCTACTATTTTTCAAACAATATGTATTTGGACATATTACTCTTTTGGTGTACTATGTAAGGAAGCATATTCAGATGCATTGGGGACCAGGGTGGGAATAGCTAAATCTTAGGTTTCCATGATCACAACAGCGCAATATTTCTGAGCATTCACATTGACTACAAGGCCACCACTCTGACAATGGTCATTTAATTATATAATTAAACCATGGTCCTACAACAAAATCAATACCAAATAGTGGTATTCACTGAATTGTTTTATGCAGTCACTTTGTTTTATGCAGTCACTTTATTTCCCCAACAGTGCTTGGATTTATGATTGTGGGGCATCCAAGGATCTTGGCCCCAATTACTTATTGTGCAATTTGCCATTTGTTATTTCCAGATAACATTTGCTCTAAATCTACTTTGATGCCACTCTGCAGTCACCATTGCTTGCATGTTACCATTGTTAGAGAATTAAACACTAAAATCCAAGTCGCTGCTCACAGTACCAAAGGCCACTGTAATTTCCCTTTTTAATAGTTGCCATGTAGCATCACAGAGTCTCCCATTAACCCCTTTTCATTGTTTTGTTTTGTTTGAGGTGCACAGGACACACAGTTGAATATGAAGCTACCGAACAGTGATGAGATTTAATTGATGCCCTGTGTGTTTTCCTCACACAGGTAATGGCTTAATAAAAAGAAAGATAGTGCTTTAATCTTAGCAATAAAAACTAAGCAGTAAACCATGTTCTGAGATGTTAATTGCTCTGCTCAGTGACAAGCATAATCATTTGAGCAGAGTGTATACTGGCATCACGGTCATACAGTGGGGAAAATAATGATTTGATCCCCTGCTGATTTTGTAAGTTTGCCCACTTACAAAGAAATGAAGGGTCTATAATTGTTATGGCAGGTTTATTTTAACGGATAGAGACAGAATATCAACCAAAAAATCCACAAAAACACATTATATAAAGGTTATAAATTGATTTGCATTTCAGTAAGTAAAATAAGTATTTGATCCCCAAGCAAAACATGCCTTGGTGGAGAAACCTTTGTTGGCAAGCACAGAGATAAGACGTTTCTTGTAGTTCACCAGATTTGTACACATCTCAGGATGGATTTTGGTCCACCCCTCTTTACAGATAGCCTACTCTCAGATTCCGGTTTCTTGGCTGTCGCTTTGCAACTCAAAGTTTCAGCTCTCTCCACAGATTTTCTATAGGATTAAGGTCTGGAGACTGGCTAGGCCACTCCAAGACTTTAATGTGCTTCTTCTTGAGCCACTCCTTTGTTGCCTGGGCGGTGTGTTTTGGGTCATTGTCATGCTGGAAGACCCATCCACGACCCATCTTCAGTGTTCTGGCTGAAGGATGGAGGTTCTCGTCCAAGATTTTACGATACATGGCCCCATCCATCGGCCCCTCAATACAATGAAGTCGTCCTGTAACCTTAGCAGAGAAACACCCCAAAAGCATGATGTTTCCACCTCCGTGCTTGACTGCAGGGATGGTGTTCTTGGGGTCATAGTCAGCATTTCTCTCCCTCCAAACATGGCGAGTTGAGTTGAGCCAAAGAGCTCAATTTTGGTCTCATCTGACCACAGCACTTTCTCTGTACATTTAATGTTGAAAATACTCATTACATAAAATATTTCTATCACAATACACAAACCATGGGTGACTTGCATTAGTTTTTTATTTCAGCCCTAATAATTCCAAACTTTCATGTTCATGTATGATGCCAAATAAATTGAAATGTAAGTAATATTTTACATTTTGAGTAGTATTTGATCAGTATTTTGATCAAATATAAAATATTTCAAAATTATTGTCTTCTATGAAGATTCTAGGTTCTGTTTTTTCTTCCATTTTTGGAAACACTTTTTTGTTTAGTTAACTGCTGATGAATTTGCATTACAAATAAAAGTACCATGTCATTGACATTTGCCACACTCAAAACCACTCTGTTATCACCAAGCTCAGCGCTGGGTGTGCCTTATCTTCCTGACACATATCTTCCTCTTGTGCAATATGATTTTTTTTTTTTTTTTTTTTGCAATGAAGGTCACTGTCAGTGTTGCCACAGTGATATGAAGTTTGTTCTGATTCAAATAGTTCAGAGACAGTACACTGAAAATTTGTTTTTGGCAGCATCTTTTTGATGCTCAAACTTTGTGGCTTATACAAGAAATCGTTAAACAACTCTATGATGGTGGAAATAAACACAAATCCAATGATGACATCACAATTTTGACAAAACCATATCCATATATTAAAGGCTCAGTCGGGGGCCAGTTCTCCTCTGGCTAACGAGCGAACAGTGTATGATTATGATTCAGGCAGCATTACAGGTCAGAAGTCAGATTGGATCAGAACATTCAGAATATTATCCAGTTCCATCTGGTTGGAAGTCGGAGTCATCATGCCGGTATGGAGATGAGTTTGTTGAGGATCAGTGCCGATGGCTGTCGTGTCGATGAGGCCTTCACAGGGCTGATGAGGCTGGCACTTCAGGGATGCGTCGTGGATGGGTACAGGCGCAGGTCCACCATCTGATCTGGATACGGCCCGGATCCGGCTGACTTCAGTAAACCTCGGAATAAACAGAAAGACTAGCATTAGCGTAGATGCCATTCTTCTTATGATGTAACGAGTACATCAGGTGTTATGGGAAGTGTCCCCGGTTCCGGCTGACCTAAACTATGTAGCCTAATAATCATTTAACTGATTTGAATAATATAAATGTTTAATGTTCTAAATGAATGCCAGATAAAAGAGATGCGTTTTTAGTCTAGATTGAAACTGAAAGTGTGTCTGCTTCCCGGACAATGTTAGGAAGACTGTTCCAAAGTTTAGGTGCTAAATAGGAGAAGGATCTACCGCCAGCAGTCGATTTTGATATTCTAGGTATTATCAACCGGTCAGAATTTTGAGATCACAGTAGACGTGAAGGACTATAATGCGTTAAGAGCTCACTCAAGCACTGGGGAGCTAAACCATTTAGTGCTTTGTAAGTAATCAGCAATATTTTAAAATGTATACGATGTTTAATAGGGAGCCAATGCGGTTTTGACAGAACGGGGCTAATATGGTCATACTTCCTGGTTCTTGTAAGAATTCTAGCTGCTGCGTTTTGGACCAAGTGGACTTTGTTTATTATGCGTGCAGTGCAACCACCCCGTAGAGCATTACAATAAGCTAGCCTTGAGGTCATGAACCCATGAACTAACTGTTGTAAGAATTGAGAAATTAGAAAATGCCGGACAGTCTGGTTGAAGACAGGACCTTGCTGGAAATTACCATTTGAGACAAAAGTCTCACCTCAGAATACATATCTTTCCCTCTTCCCCCACCCTCTCTCTCTTATGCTAAAATCACCTGAGATTTACACACAATCTATATGGTTTAAATGTTAACAATTATCATCCAGTTTTATAAATGTTTGGTATCATTTGAAATGTCTCAGTGCGACTGGTACAAAGGTCTCATATCCAAATAGGTCAAACAAAAAGTAATAAGGGTTTTAGGAGTTTAGAGATAGCTGACATACAAAGGAAGGTGGTCTCCTGGCAAATGGTCTCATACCCCCAAAAGGTGTAACCTCTGAATGCAAATTTCCATTGTTAGCAGATGTTTCCATGTGAAAGAGGTTCTGTCTATATAATGGAATGCAACGAGAAGATGGGGGCCTTCTGTTACTCAGATGAGCCCATGATGTTGAAGGACCTCAAAGAATTCAGCATCATGTATTTTAATGTTGGGTTAATTCGCATCTCTTCTCTTTATTCCAGAGCATTTGATGTTTTGTATCGAGTATCTTTGAATTGATTATGAAATTGGCATGATACATTTACCTGACATAATAAATTGTTACATTTGATTATTTTAACCGTCTTTGACATTATTTTCATTAAAGAGTTAAAAGGAATAGCCAAACATTCGCTCACATTTAATGATGCACAGATATCATTAAAACTTTTTCATTATGGAGTCAGATGAAATAACGAGAGAATACATATTCAAATGTATTGCATTTAATAAAAAAATACTTTGCCTCTAGAAAAGACAGTAACACGTAGAGACCTTCTGCGCTGGTCGGATGCCGGACTTTGGGCCGATCGAGTGTGACTGTTCCGCATTTTTCATTGAAAGCATATTTCGTAATATATTTTTAAGATGGAAGACTGCGGTTTTACAGATGCTAGAAATGTGGCTTTCAAATGAAAGATTGCTATCAAAGAGCACACCCAAGTTCCTAACCGACGACAAAGACTTGACAGAGCAGCCATCAATTGTCAGACAGTATTCTGGGTTAATACGTGCAGATGATTTAACGAATTTAGACAATTCTTCCTCTCCATATAGCAATGAATGAATGAAATTTTTCCTCAGGGAGACTACAATGCACTGTCTGATGCGATACTGTAGTAGACGGTTGCATAGTTGTAATTTTCACTCTGATATTATCAATCTTGTAAGTAAAGAAGTTCACAAAGTCATTACTGCTGTGCTGTTTGGAAACGTCCGTTGTTGAAGCTTAATTTTTTGTTAATTTAGCCACTGTTTCAAATAAATACCTAGGGTTGTGTTTGTTTTCTTCTAAAAGTGTTGAAAAATAAGCAGATCTAGCCGTTTTTAAGGCCTTTCTGTACGCAATTGTGCTTTCTCTCCAAGAAATGCGAAAAACTTCTCATTTTGTTTTCTTCCAGCTACGCTCCATTTTTCTGGCTGCTCTCTTAAGGGCCTGAGTGTGCCACAGTGTTGGACTATTTCCTTTAATATTCTTTAAGCGCAATGGAGCAACAGTGTCTAAAGCGCTTGAAAAGAGAGAGTTAATCATTTCTGTTGCAACATCAGAATACAGCAGATTAAAACTGCATGTACATGATCAAGACATGTAAGATGTTGTGACGGTGCAGATGACAAATGGCAAAATACATATGTGTCATTTGGCCCAAAGAAAGTAATGTCTTTGGTCATATAAGGAGTTAGTCAGAACTACATTAGCTAAGTCAGTCTACTGATGCTTTCTTCCGGCATGAGAGGTTAAATAGCCCAGTAAAAATGAGAATTGGGCAATAACGGACCAGTGTGTTTTTCATAAAGCACACAAGCTCACTGTGATAGTACTTTCACACACAGCAATGGGGTGGATAGATAATCTCCTGATTTGTTCTTTCTTTGTGTCAGTTTACCTGCTGACACAGGCTAAATGTGGTAAGCATTTCTTCCATTGTTCTGTCTGTCTCCTTTCTATGAGAGAAAGAAATAATTGTAAGACATAGATTGCATTGATATTTTCATTGTGATTTAGGTCCTATGAATGCAGCCTCATCTAGGAGTGATGAAAAAGACACTTTGTTTGTGGTGGGTTTCAAGTGCAACTGGTTAAACAGACATCCTTTTTTCAGATATGACTTCTTGTATTGTCATATGACTTCAGTTTACAAGTATAAGTGAAGTATATGAATCAGTATACAATCACGCTGTTTAAATATTTGGGGTCGTTATTCGAAATATTCAAGAAATCTCTTGTGTTCACAAAGGCTGCATTTATTTGATCAGAAAAACAGTAATAATGTGAAATATTGCTACATTTTAAAGTAACTTTTCTAATTTATTTATTTATGTTATTTATTCCTGTGATGGCAAAGCTGAATTTTCAGCATCTCTTCATTCTTCATTGTCACACGATCCTTCAGAAATCATTCTAATATGCTGATTTGGTGCTCAAGAAACATTTCTTATTATTATCAATGTTGAGCACATTGTGCTGCTTAATATTTGTGTGGCTACTGTGATACACTCTTTGATGAATAGAAATAACAAAACAAAACAAACAACTTTTTTTTTACATGAAATCTTTTGCAACATTATAAATGTATTTACTGTCACTTTTGATCAATTTAATGCATCCTGGCTAAATAAAAGTATTCATTTATTTCTACAAAAATTACTGAACCCAAACTTTTATGCCAAGTCAAGTCACCTTAATTTATATAACGCTTTATATATATAGATTGTTTCAAAGTGGGTTCACAGCAATAAACAGGAAAAGAACAGAATCAATTATGCAAACTTCAAATTCTGTTGTAAAGCAGCTCTGCAAAGTCAGTTCAGCGTGGATTCAGTGGTATACAAGAAGTTTAACTGGTGGTGTGAATGAGAAGTTTCTAACACAAAAAATGCAGCTTGAGAAATATATCATTGGCAAATTGTATATTTATATATTGTAATGTCTTTCACACTGTAAAAACTGAACAAAGTCACTCATTTTAGTCTAAAGTGAAAATTTCCACTCATTTTAGGAACGCAGGGATGTCATAATAGAAGGAACCGTAGAGGTGAGCCTGTTTTAATCTTTGTTTTTTGCATATTAGTTTTATAGGCATGCACTTTTAAATGTACGTTGTTAAAAAAAAATCACCTTTTTCATTATCTTTCTGTAAACTAGCCTACTAAGATCTATACAGGTATGTGAATTATATTTTATTCAAATTTTATTCAGATATTAAACCAATTTGGAGATTAGATTAGTTTTCACCCCAGGCCAGTTCTACCAGCTTGAAGTTTCCATCCCAGTAAAACATTGTACAACATGACTAGAAAGTGTCAGTCTTATCATCTGTACTTATTTAGACCACGCCATGAAGATTACATGTTGGGATTCTTACAAAGTAGCGAAGGATAATATTGATGGTGAGTCAACCATCTTCATCTACTCAAACTTAAATGTATCAACCATGCAGTTCCATCTTGCGCTCATATTCATTACAATGTTTATATTGGTGGACATGTTTTCAGGTCTTAAAAGGCAACTGGAGGATCTTTTTAAACAAGCCAGTGCCACCAAGAGTTCAGCCAAGGATGGTATGTTGAAAATGATACCTATGAACATAGCTGCTTTAAAATAATGAAATAAGTCTCCTTTTTTTGAAACATATTGTGAAAAGACAATAGATTGACACTTATTACCCTTGTTTTCCACCCATTCAGTCTTAAACATTTTCCAGAAAGTCATCGACCTACAGGAGATAGATGCGATAATGAACACTGAGAGAGATGTTGCAAGGACTGAAAGTGCGTTCCAACAATGTTACAATATTTTATCATTAACTTGAAAACCTGTACATTTCCTGTGTATAGTCATGCAGGTATTTTAAAAATCAACAGGACTGGAGAAGCGTCGACAGGAAGCAAAGAGAGACTTGTTAGAGATGAAGAAAAAAATGTCAGGAAGTGTTGAAATTTTCAAGCGTGCAGGTACAGAGACACCCCTGTGCATGGAGCAATACCACACTGACACTGCGTTTTGAGCCCTTGCTCAATTCTTAACCAGCAGGGCTAGAAGTAATTGTTTTTGTTTTTTCCTCTAGTTTCACAGATAAGCTCAGAGGCACTGAAAAGTGATAAGGCAACATCAACCACTCTTAATGGTGTGTATGATGAAAATATGTATGAATGTTACTTTACAGTTGGTTTTGCACATCCTTATGCATCTAATCCACAGAATTAAAGAAGTACCTGGAAGAAAAGCTCAAACAACCAGGGCAACAAGGTGGCATTGCAAACCAAGGTGAGTTTAATGAGGATGAGAACAGTGGATCCAGCCTTTCGATCAGAAATACTTTTATCAATGATTGTGGATAAAGTTCTGAAATTTTCCTCAATAGATGACTCAATACAGTTTGTTTTGTTTTTTAGTACTGCAGATTGTCACATTGCAAATAGAGGCAGTAGAACTAAAGACACGTCTCTCTGGTAAATATAAGATGCAAGTGCAGATGGATGGTGAGTGTTCATTCTTTGACGTTTACAAAATCCATATTAGGCTAGGAATTGTGAAGTTGCAGTTGTGAGATGATCTGAATGGATAATTTTATATGTGCACAATCATTTCATCTTATTTAATGTTTACCAGTAATTCAAATCAAACTGGAGTTCAAAAGTGGCCTCCTATCAGATTTGAAAGAGGAACGAGAAGAGAGGAGAGACAACATACAAAAAATTGGTATGTTATTATTCAGTGTTTGTTTTCCACAATAAATGTATAGTATCTATAATCCATGTTATGTGACAAATAAGAGGTAACTTGTGAGATCTGAAGCATTTCCTTCCCATTTTCTGTTATGGATTCACAGATAAACTCATTGCAACAATGGAGAAAGAAATATTGGACCTGAATGCTGAATTATCAGCACTTAAACAAGCACTTGCTCAGCTTATTGGTACTGGAATCAAACTAGTATTGATTTATGTATTATTTTGAATTTAGATATGTGAATCAATATTTCATCCTGCCAATGACTTGTATCTTGTAGGACAGACAAATGAATTTGATGGGAAAAGAACTGAAATAATTGATCAAATTGCCAAATTGGAGGGAAAAGATGAGTTAAGTAAGTTTCTTTCATTTTAACATACCTGATTCTCATTTTTCATGAATTATTCTATTTCGTGAATTCTAGTTTTACTAGGGGTTGACGAATATATTGTGTCTCAATATCACAATACATAAATGCAACAGTATGTATCGTGGATAGTGACAATCTGTATTGTGTGTAGTTCACCCAAAATAAAAATGACTGTGTTGGTCCTGATAATGCCAAATGTCTTATGTTAGCAGTAAAAAGTGGCCTACATTAATTTAAATATAGCCTATCTAGTCAGTGACAGAGTGAAAGCATATTCGTCTAAAATAATTCTGATGAATATTTGAATATTTTTATTCTGGTGTCACCATTGTCCAGTGCATTGGGTAACCAGCACCAAGTTCCGTGACTTCGGTATTGTGATATGTATCAAATTGTGACATGAGGGTATCGTTAGACCCCTAAGTTTTACTGTTGCATCATCAGTAATATTATACTTTTTTTGGTGCTATTTTTAGTTTCTAGAATTCTTACACTCCAGTTTGAATTTATGGAGGCGCTAATCACTGCACAGGGACAAAAGAAAGCAGACGAATTTAAGATAGCTGGTGAGATCTGGATGGTTTTTAATTATTATTATTTAAAATATATATATTATTTTGATTGATTGATTGACTGACAGGCTTTAAAAAGCAGCTTTAACAGAATTGTGATGTTTGGGTGTGATTTGGGGTTATGCCTTCTCAGATCTCCAGAAAGAGCTTGAAAAGGAGAAGGACAGGGCACTTTCTCTGGATTCTGACAACAAACGTAAGATTGATATATCATCTTGTAATTACTTGCCAACTAGGGATGCTTTTAAATCAATAATTTATATCCCACTGATGAAAAAGCTTTTTCTATATATGTTTACATTAATTTAAATGTACATTTATTCATTTAGCAGATGCTTTTGTGAAGCAATTTATCATAGGAGCCAACAATATTCGTTGTATATTGGGTCCTTCATTCCATCTGTAATCTTTTCTACACCCAGGTTTACGCAGACAGCTGATTGACCAGATAGAACAATGCGAAGACATGATGAATATGTGCACGAGTAAGACATTTTACTCTCCTTTCCTCCCAGCAAGTGACAATATGAAAGCTTTGTTGACATGAAAGCGACAAAATACATTTTAAATGTAGATTTAATAAAAAACATAAAGGTCCATCTCACGATTATTGTGTTGTGATTATTATGTATTTATGTATGAATCGTCTTTTCCAGATACAGAAACTGGCCCGGGTACTCAAGTAAATAAAATAACAGATTCAACCTTAAAGACAGGCAAGTTTAGTGACATTTTAGAGACACATGAAATATAAAATATATATGTATTATTTTTACCCCCATTATTTTCAGTTGAAATTAATACAGTACAGTTAATTTAATATACATGGCAACATTTCATTTCCACAGCCGTCCAGATTATTTTGCTGAGCTTTGAAATAGACCAGTTAACGAAACAAATTAAAGCATCTTCATCTAATGATGGTATGTCTATCTGAACCTTTTTTGTACTCGTGAATCTGTGAATTTGAAAAGCAATCAGCATTAAAAAATCACTCTGCTAATTGTACTATTTATTCTCTTTTTGTACTTTGAACATACAATAGAGTTGAAGCGAATACGGGATGAAAAACTCAAAGAACTTAAGGCAAAAAAGGAGGAACTTCAGAAAAGTGACTCTAGCTCTGAGAAAAGTGAGACTGGTTCTCTTTGCATTGATATCTGCCATAAAGTTTTGTGTACTGATTACCTCTGCTTGTCAGTTCTTAAGGTGATATCGGAGATGGAGGAAATCTGGAAGCTACAGAACAAAGATCCAGATAACTTAAATCAAATCAGCAGTGAGTGTATACAGTACACATGCAGAAATTATGTACTAATGGGGAAAATGAACAGTAAAATTTCAACTCATGTTCTATTCTGGTTTCAGAGCTGCAAAAGGATCTCTTGAAATTGATTTCAGAATTAGACGATAAAACGTCTGCAAAACCAAGTGAGTGGAGAATTATGGTTCTTGTGTGGACCTAAGGCTTGTGTTATTTGAAGTTGTTTACACTCATATTTGGCCAGTTTCACGAACAAAGCTTAAGCCTATAGTCCCAGACTAAAATGCATGTTTGAGCTGCATATCTTAAAATATGTCAGTGCCATTGTTTTGTCTCAAGATGCACACCCGTTATGTTTTTTCTAAGGCACTTTTATAAAAGGTACTTAAATGTCTGTGAAACCAGGCCATAGTTCAATAATTACACTTTCTGAAACCTTAAGGCCAGTTCACACCAAGGATGATTACTATGATAAAGACGTAAAACAATAGCAGAGTCCACAGCACAACTGGAATGATAACGGCACAGAGAAATTATATTGTTCGAATCACTTTCACAATGTTTTTTTCCAACTGATGAACAATAAAAACATTGACCAATTAGAATCCATCCTGCTTTAAAGAGCTGAAGCATTTAAAGCAGCAGACAACATATACTTAACAAAACATTATCATGAGTTTGTTGTGCATGCTATCTTTATAGGTGTGATCATTTGTGGTGTGAATGGGCCTTTTTGAGTATTACATTAGCTTAAATCAGTTCATCTAAATTTTATTATACCAAATTCATAATTTGTTCATATATTTTTGGCAGAACAATCAATATTACTTTTTTTTTTTTTTATGTTTGCCTCAGTGCTGAAAATCATGGCTCTCCAGTCTGATGTAACCTGGATAAAGGAAATGCTGAAAGAAGTGACTACACAGGCTGAGACGAAAAGAATTGGTTGGCACTGATACTTTAAAGAACTTTTAAAAGTGTTGATATTTCTTAAAGGGATCATGACATGAGAAATCAAATTTGCCTTTATCTTTTGACATATAAGAGGTTTTTGTACCATTAACTCTTTCCCCTTTTTTTGATCATTTTCACAAAATTTTCATGGCCCCCAGAATATATGGCTGTATGAATATCTGAACATGCAATATATTCAAAAGAAAGAACAGAGCCTCTGCTTTTAAACAAACAAACACACACACACAAAATGTTTTATTCTAGCTTCATGCATTATACATTTTTTATCAGCACTTAAATGTGGGTAAGTTTCATTAAAAAAGCAACATTTTGCATCAACGCATTTTTGTCAAAGACAACATCGAGATGGGATTCAGAACGATGATAAAAACATAGATGGAGTAGCCTAGATAGAGTCCATCAACACCCTCAAAGCTTCACAGCCCTATAGCTCGTCCTGGGTCGACATTTCATTCGACGATTTATATGCTGTTTAATGTTGATGATCGCGTTATTTTACACAAGCATCTGCTTATGTTTCTTCTTCCTTTCACCTGTGTTTTGATGTGGAGATTCTGTACTCTTTCAGAAGATGTCACAGCGCCCCCACCGTATAACAGTGAAAACACGGAAAGCCGGAAAATTACGTCAATGGCAGGGAAGCGTTGTCTCATAAATGAGGATTAAAACATCCTCCTCATAATAAACAAAGCATTTGTTTAATCAAGCTCCAAAAGCTCTGTCTTGTTTTGATATTGCAGGATCTGTGACGTCACCCTGGCAAACACATTTGCATACAACTGCATCGACGAATAGTCATACATCGTTACACCATATATAGGCCCCGCCCACTGGTTTTCAACCGCTTAACGGCTGACATGACATTTGCCTACACTGGATGTGAGTGTCGTGTCGCGTCAAAAGCAAATAGAACTCATTATTATAATTAATCACTGATGCTGTATACACCGGATACAGTATACAGATTAGCGATTCGTTTCTGACATACTTTACGCGCTAGTCTGTCGACCACATGACAAACGGAAGAGTGAAGAACGTTTGCTTAGACGCGTCTGTAGAAACTTCAGAAGGATCCCAGCGCCAGAAACAATTGGATGGTTTATTTTAATGCCGTCCCGGATCGCATCAGAGGATTATATGTTTGTTTGGAGAATTTTGTTTTGTAAACAAGGCACAGTGTAATGGAGAAACTTGTTGAAAAATGAAGCTGCCAACTGTATCGAATCTGACAGCAGCTGCATCACAAACCACAAGTTAATTATCACATAATGCTTCGTCTGTAAACCACGGTTTTATATGGATAATGTTTTCAAAACACTTACTTGCGTGCAATAGGGAGTGGGTATTGATTCTGTTTCCTTTGCAATGACTTTAGCCAATCATAACAGTGGCAAGTCTTAAAGGAGCCGCCCCTTAAAAACTGATCATTTCAGACAGAGGGACAGAATGAGGATTAAAAAGAATTGTTTTCCGCATACAGTATATATTGTTTATTTGTGCAAAAAATAAACATTATGAGTGAACCTCAAAGGAACTTATTAAAATAATTAAAAAATCCATTTCATGACCCCTTTAATATATATATTTTTTACATGAGCAGATTGTATTTGTTACTGCTCAGGTTGGATTATTGCTATACTTACACTGACTTCTGACAGAGCTCCAAAAAGCACTGGATGACGCGGAACGTATGCTGAAGGAAAAAAACAAAGAGCTGGCTGCTGGGACCGGTGACATCCGTCAGTTACGTGAGTGAAACCTTTCATTTTGACATCTGAGACAGTAACTAAATGGGAATCTAGTGGCCGGCCATTAAAATGCTTGATTTGCAGAGAGAGACATTGATCTTCTGAAGAAAGAAGTTTCGATGCTGAAAATGGAAAAGGACACAGCTGAACAGACTGCAAAGCAGAGGATTAAAGGTTTCAGTTTCACCCTGTACAGCAGTCAACATTTGAAGTGGATCAAAACCGTTCATCAAAGTTATACATGAATTTTGAACAATACCCATTCTTGTCTTAGGACAACTTTGATTAACTTTTTTGATCCACTTCAAATGTTGACTACTGTATTTCATTTCAGTCACATGAATTCAACAACGATCCATGAATTGATTTTCATTATTATTCTTTCTTTGATTAAAACTTATTGCTCAATCTGTCACAGATCTTGAAGGTAAACTAAAAGAGAGTAACGAGGCATTGGATGATGCAAATAAAACTCTGAAAGAGAAGAATGCCACACTATCAGAACAAAGTAAGTGGACAAGCACTGGAGAGATTCAGCCAATCAGAAAATGATGTCGGTTTGCAATAATGATCAGGATTGGAAGATAAAACATGCATTTGTCGATTTGTCTGCCAATGTCCTGTCAGAACATCAGATCATTGCTTTATAACGTTGTAACCTCATGTCCCCCTAGTTACAAAGATCAACGAACTCATAGGCAAAGTGAGAACCTTGCAACAGCAAGAGGAAGAAAAAGAATCACAAGTAAATGCTAGAATAGCTGGTGAGTTTATTCAATCCACGTATCCATCAGATACAACCTCCCTCACTTATTTAACAGTAAGCATATAAAAATTGGGCCTTTCCATTAATGAAAGAACACTTGATGTTGTTCTTTTAGAGCTTGAAAGGAAACTGATAAAGAAGGAGGAAGAAAATGTCAAAATTCGTGACGATAATGAAAGTAAGACCTTCAGCAATAAAATCTTCAACAATATTTAAAGTCATTGTCTAAAGAACAATTCCCCTTCTTCCCGATTCTGTCTCTCTCTAGAGCTGAAAGAAAAGTGTGTGGACACCCAATATTGCCCTGAACTCCAGGAGAAATATAAAGGTATGTCTGCTTTAAAGAGATTGTCCTTTCAGAACTTTCGGAGAGTTGTATAAACAGGATACTTGGTGGCTGTGTGTTACAGAAATGCAGGCTGAATATAACGAGACCATTTCTAAACTGAACGATGTACTGCTTCAGAAGGGTGAGTGAAGCCCTAATTTATAATTAAATGAATGACAAAATTCATCACAAAATATTGTAATTAAAAAAACATAATATTGTGTTAAACCTTATGTAAGTCTACTTCACTCTTATTTTGTCACATGATTCTCTCTCTCTCCAATGTTGTGTTGTTGTTTTCAGTTTTTATCATTAAAAATCTAATTGATGAAGTGGAGTATCTGGATAAGAAAGTTGAACAAGGATTAGGTAATGAAGGATGTATATCTATTGATTCTGATATCACAAACTGCAATACTTTTAGACATACATATAAAAAGAAGTCTCTTCTGCTAACCAAGGCTGCATTTATTTGATCAAAAAAATACAATAAAAGCACAATTTAAATTAACTGTCTTCCATGTTTGTGCTGCTTAATGTTTGTGAGAAAACGGTGATCGTTTTTGAGGATTCTTTGATGTAAAGAACATTCAAATAACAGCATTTATTTAATATATTGTGACAATGTAAAATTCTTTACTGTCACCATTGATCAGTTTAAAATGTCCTTGCTAAATAAATCTATGAATGTGTTAATTTCATTTAAAAACAACAACGTACTGACCCCAAACTTTTGACTTGTTGTGTACATTTCATACTATTTGACATCAGCAATGCAGGTGTAAGACTTTCCATAATTATTCACATGAATGAGCATCATTGAACAAATTACGCACAGACCTAACAGACTATTTTCACTGCACCTTTCCAAGACCTTAACTTTCAGAATATCAAAAACGTATTAATCTATTCGATTTTTCACTTTATGTGAATTTAAATGAAAAATTAGTAAGGGGAAAAGACCAAGGTTTATGTGTTTTTGTTCCATTCGCTCCATCTATGGTTATCTGCTTTTCAGGAGTGAGACAAGAACTGGAAGAAAAGCAAGAAGAATTGAAGGTGGCAATGCAGCAATTGAAAGCTGAGGGATCCATATCAGCCAAAAGTGAGTGAAACCCCATTTTACAGAATTTTGGACCTTCTTTATCTAAAGAGAGATCATTTCATACTTACACAGTGGTTTGTTACAGCTCTGGATGTACTTCAGTTACTAACTGAGCTATGGAAGCTGCAAGAAAATCCAACTGTAGAGAATTCAGAAAAGATTCAGAGTGAGTTGAAACAAATCCATTTTTCTTCCCTTTAAAAACATCTCATTCATTAGCTCACAATTAGTGATTTTCTTCTCTTCATTTAGAACTGGAAGATAAAGTAAATGGTTTGCTGACTGAGTTGAAAAACTCTGGAGAGAAGGGGCTTGAACTGAGTGAGTTTAATCTAATTTCTTTTTAAATTGCAATAGAGTAAAAACCTGTGGGTATTATCTTAATCTGTTGAATAATAGCATTGTAGCTCAAAGAGTGGAGCATGGTGCTTGCAATGCCAAAATCATGGGTTTGATTTTTTTTTTTTAGGGAATGCATGAACTGATAAAATGTATACCTTGAATGCAATGTAAGTCACTCTGGATAAAAGCATCTGCCAAATCCATAAATGTAAATGTTTTTCGTATAAATTCATACAGCCTTGAAGATCATTTCTATAAAGGAATCAGTGTCCAGACTAAATCAAGCAAAAGGAAAAATGCAAGAGGAATACAAAAGAGAAATCAATGGTAAGCCAATCTTAAATGCATCTCTTGCCATTAAATGATCTGAAGAGTGCGGATTGTTCATTTAAAATTAAAGCTTATACTAAACTTTCTTTTTTATGTTGTTGGTCAGGTCTAAAGAAGGAAATAGAGGACAAAGAAAAAGAGATTTTGATTTTGAAGGCTAACTGTGATCAGTCCACTCAGCTGAGTAAGTTGTGTTAGTTCCTACCATGTACTCTGCATTTTAACCCAGTATATTGCTAATAAAAACATGTTGCTTTCCAGAGGACAGGATAAAACAACTAGAGAAGGCGGCTGAGGAAAGCCAACAAAAATTGAAAAAACTACAAGAAGAATCAAAGGATAAGATTGCAGGTATACGTTTGATGTGCTATTAAGTTGTATAATGTATAAGTATAATAATGTTGAGACTCCTAAAGAACAGATCTTCATTAGAGGGAATGCATCCTGTTGGGATACAATCACAAATAACTTAAAAACTAAATCAAGAGTTTTATTAAACACGAAAACAATTATGATGCTTAATAAACACAGATTTGTGTTATTAAATATTATCGTTTCATTTTTTGTCTCAGCGCTAGAGAAACAAATTGAAACAAAGGACCAGCAGCTGGCAAACTCTGAAGATAAACTTCGGGAGACAAATGCTGAAAATGCTGCTTTGGGTAAGAAAAAAGATCATTTATGTTTGATTCCATATTGTGTCACCTATGACTGGTCATTCCAAGAATTCCAAGTTTTGTGTCTTTTGTTTCAGTCAAAAAGCTGAACAGTCTGAATGATGACATAAAGAAAATCACAGAGGAGAAAAATGACGCACTACAGAAAGCAAATGAAGAAGTCGCCGGTATGACGACACTATCAAAACACCAAAGACGTGCTTAAATTCATTATCTTTTATTTTTCATAATATTTTTTTAATGCTGACATGCTGAAAGACGCTCCAAAACAAAGAATAAAAATGACATAAAAGTATTCCTAGCATGTGAGAAATAAACAATTATAGTGCTATAAAGACATACTTCTAGTCAGTGTATGAAGTGAAGTATACAATGGCTAATGGGGTTCTCTCTATAATACTCATTTTCACTGGAGACATTAAGTCTTTATGTGCTTTTAAATATTTAACCTCAAATTCGACACATTATGTGTGCAGTTTGCAGCATCATTTTATATCAAGGTAGAATCAATTTGACCATTTCTTGTTGGAAATTTTCCTAACTTCATTTTTATGCACTGTCAGGTTTAAAAGAGAAATTGCAAAGACAGGAAAATGCGCTTTCTAAACAGAAACTGGACCTGAAGGCGAAGGATGATAGCATTGCTAAATTGAAAGAGCTACGTGACAAAATGGAGCAAGAGCTTGAAAAAGTGAAGAAGAAAAACGAAGGTCAGTGAGAAGAGATTAAAAGGGTTTTTGAACATGTGGTTCATAAACTGGGGAAAATTCAGAAAACTGTCAATCAAATTAACTACAGATAAAAAAAGAATGATGCTGCACATTGCACACTTGATGCATCATTACTTGTTGTTGTTGTTCTCCAGAACTAGTGACAGAGTCTAAAACAAAGGACCAGCAACTTGCTAAAACTGAAGCCAAACTTAAGGAGATAAATGCTGCAAATCAAGACTTGAGTAAGAATAAAATCTAGTAATGAATGACAGAGGTGTTCCAATATAAAATTGCCAAAATTAATGCATTATAGTAATTGATTCTTTCTTTCTTCCTTTTGTTTTAGTTCGCAAGCAGGAGGAAAATGAAAGGGAACTAAGAAAAATCATAGAGGAGAAAAACAATTTGCTAAAAAAATCACAGGAAGAAATCTCTGGTATGACAATACTGTCAAAACACTCACATGTCCATTATTTTTTACACTTTTATATTGCATTACATTGATTTGGATTTTATAATTTGGTCTGTTCTGTTTTATTCAAACCTCACTTTGACACTGGAAGCACAAAAACAAGACCTTGCTGAGAAGGACCAGAAACTCAAGGAAAAGGACCAAAAAGTTGCTGAACTTCAAAATGAGTTAAAACAAGAGAAAGATAAATTCAACGGTGAGTGGGGTGCCACTATCTTTTGGTACAGTCAATAAACAATGCAATGGTCAGGGACCAAAAAACTTTGATTTTGCATGTATCTGTAGAAGGAAATCTGACAGGTTTTAATATTTTCACAATATTTATAGGTGTGGTCATTGAGAAAGAGAAACTTGGACAACAACTGGAGGAGGCTAAACAGAGAGTGGAAGAACTTGAGAGTGAGATATTTCCTTTTTTCCTGAGCAAAAAAAACCTATTTGCATTATTTATTATCAGAATTAACAGTATGTTTTTGTTTCTTTTATAACTCATTTTTTATATTTTATTATAGAAGGGAAAAAAGAACTTCCAAAGGAAGGTAAGTTTGTGATTTCAGTCTGGTTGTAATAAACAGAATAAAAAAAAAAAACAATTAGTTACAGTCTGTAAAAATGCAATTAAACTGAAAAATGTCTGCCTGTGTGCCCATGCCAGAATGGCCGAGGTTTGACGCAAACACTGCCCACCGCAGACTCATCTTGTCGCAAAATGAGAAAGAGGCAAGAACCTCTTTATTTGCTCAGGGTGTACCTAACACCGCTGAGCGCTACGACACAGCCATTGCAGCTCTGGCAAAAGACCCATATAATTCTGGAAAACATTACTGGGAAATTGGGGTGGCTGGGAGAAATTGTTATGTTGTGGGAGCGGCCAAATCGTCCGCTCAGAGAAAAGGTATTCTGACATATGGCCCTTCGGCTGGCTATTGGGTTATTCTGAGGAGAAGAGATGGAGTACTTTTTGCCATTGACGACAATAATGTTCAAATAAACGTTCGTGGAACACCTTCTGTAATTGGGATCCAGGTGGATTTTAAAAATAAAGAGGTAACTTTTTATGATGCAGTAAAGAAATTTGAAATCTATAGGTTCACTGGCAATGAGCTGCAAGGTAACATTTACCCATATATTGAGACCTGCAGTGATTCCAATGATTTTGACCCTCCCTTGGTCTTAAAGCAAGTTCAATCCATAGATTGGCTCAAGCAATGATCTCCATATATTAGGAGTCTGCTTATGTATGCAAAGAAAATGCCCTCTGCTTTGAGATTTCGGATTGTTACTACTCTCAACTGCATTCTTCAATGTCTTGCATCTTTCATTTTAATAAAGCATTTACATTTGAAAAACAATATTTATCCTATATGTTGGTGTCTTTCAACATTAAAAAGGATAAAGTAATGCAAAAACTGTCATCATTTACTCACTTTAATATCGATCCAAACCTGTATCTTTCCTCATAAAAGAAGATATTTAGCAAAATGTCTTTTTTTTTTTGTCCATACAGTGGAAGTCAATGGTAACCAAAACTGTTTGGTTTCCTACATTCTTCAGAATATCTTATGTGTTCCATAGAAGAAATAAATGCAATACAGGATTGGAACAACAGAGGATAAACAATGACAAAATGTTAATTTTTGAATGAACTTGAACGTCTGAAGCAGCAAATCCACACAGAGGAAACATAAATGAAAAACATTATTTATTTTTTTATTTAGGGGAAAAAACAACAACAGGTTTTTGCTTCCAAACATGAACTTTTTAAGAGTAAACATAGTGCTTGAACTACGGTCACATGCATACCAAGCTCAGCTTTTCAAAAACCCATTTAACAGTATAATAGTCCATAGGAGACTTGATTTCAGTTACATTTTGAAGAGTGAAAAAGACAAACAAATAAAAAACACTGTATGAAGACCTCAATCTCTGCCTGCTGTTCCAGCAACCCGGCTATAGAAGTATGCAACAAAGGTTGGGTCCTTTTCCTCTAAGCTGTTCAAAAAGGCATTTCTCTCCTCTTCACTCCATGAATCAAACCACTGAGTCCACAGTCTTAACTGGCATTCAAAAATGTTGGGTGGGCGATCATTCACCTGAAATGAAGAGAAAAGAGAATACCCGTGTTAACATACAGATCTGCCTACAAAGCATCTTTTGACATGGATGGATGGGAAAAATATATAACACCTGTAGTGTGTTGAGCTGGTCTAATAAACTAGACACCTTTCCAGGCACTGCCTTTGAGATTAGATCTTCCAGAAATCGTTGCTTCTGGACAGCATTCCATCCAAAATACCAACCAAGTACACATCGTTGCTCCTGAAGCGTCACGAAAGTCAGCGGCACAGAGTTCTCTCTGGAGCCCATGTTGAGGGACGTGCAGGACAGAGCTTCCAGACGTTGGGGGACGATGCCTCCTGAGGCAGGGGGAAAGTCTGTGATGGAGACTGGAGGATGGGTTGACCAACCTTGTCCATCAGACATTCCTAACTGTGTAATGGTGTGCTTAGAGACCTGTGTATGGGACAGATCTTCCACTGTAGGGGGCATCATGGATGCATCTGGCTGGCCTGAGCCTTGTAAAGCCTGGTGGAACCAAGCCATTTCTAATAAGGTCAGAAAAAGAAGGATTTCAGCAGGCTTGACTTTGATGGTACTAAACAAAACTATAACGTTAAAAGAAACAGGTTACCTTAATGTTGAGCATTTTCATAACTTCATACATAAACTGAAACATTAAATAAGGCACCTTCATGCATTTAACATACATCATTACATCGGTTCAAAGGCTTCGTAAAACTGTTAGCTTTGCATCGTATCATATCATGACTGCAGTAGGCTACACTTGTATTCACTTCCTTGTTAAGACACACTGTGCTTGCTAACGTCAGATTGCTAGCTGACCAAAACAAACGGGTAAACTCTACATTACTACAACATTACTTGAGTCAGAGTGTCATTTTAAATAAAACGTCACCTTTTCTTAGCTGGATTTGTCACCTTCGGTCAAAAAAGCATGTTGTTACTTTCAAAATCGGAAATTAGAGGGTAAATAATCTCGATTGAGCCGTGAAGCTCAAACGGAGCCGCTCGATGCGTTCGGTTCAATAAACCGCTCGGACACTAGGGGGCTTTGCATGTTGTGATGTCCTATTCGTGAAACAACCCGTTTTTTAATTTTATTTTTTTGTATCGGATCTTTTCACAATGTTCACAATACTGCGCCTCGCTGACGAAACGGACTGAATGAGTCGTTCATTAAATTTACTGAATCCTTTCACCTTTCGAGTCACCAACTCACCAACTCGTTGAACTGAGAACCGGCTCTTCAGAACATGTCCGATTCGGAAAAATTAAGAAACAACACTTCGCCTCACTAGGCCATGCTATGTGATACACAAAATCTCAAGATCCGAAACTGCATCTATTTTTTTTTATATTATTAGGCCTATATAGAACATGCTTAAAAAGGTCAATGTGTTATTAAGACGGTAATATTGGAGGACACATTCAGCATACATCTTATTGATGATGTACACAAGAATATAAACAGTATAAACGCATAGCCTTAATGGATTTATGTTAAAAAGGAAAATGAAATAACAAGAAACAATAAAATGATGTAACAAGAATACATGTTTATTGCCTGTTACTTTGTAAAACATCAAACAACTTTGATGTTCTCTGTCTGAGCTTCCACCCCGCCTCTTCCGGAAGCGCTCGTGGCGCGCTGACGTCTGTGAGGAAGGCGTTGCGGTCCGCGCGAGCTACAGAACGAGCGAAGGGAATCAAGATGGCGGACCTCGAAGACGTTACGCTGGACGGGAGGCCGCTCCATTCGCTCCGCGTAGCGGATTTGAAAGCGGCATTGGAAGAGAGAGGGCTTCCGAAAAGCGGACAGAAGAATGCTCTCATCAAGAGGCTCAAAGGGGTGAGTGGGAGTTGCTGTTTTCTCTGCTCCGCAGAGTCCGAAGACCGTGATTCGGAGGCCGAGCGTCGGTGGTCTCGCTAGCTGCTAGCGCGCACTAGCTGGGGTGCTCATGCAGTTTGTAGTGTGTCATCATGCCCCCCCGCTGTTGCCTGTTTGTGTGTATGTGTGTGACATGCAAAAGCGGCGTTTATTTTCTATACATGTGAGTTTTGGGATGGAGCAGGCGTCGCTAAGGGTTCAGGGCGATGCGGTTGTGTTTACAAGTCTCTGGATGGCTGTGAACTGTGTTTTTTTTAAGTTGTCGGCGGGTTCGCGCTTTGTTAGTGCATACGGTGTTGGGGGGGTGGGGGTTATTTAACGGGGGGCGCACTTACTAAAAAGTCCTTAAAATATTACGTTTTTGTAAGATTGAACACGGTTTACCCCTTGAATATCATGTGCTTTTGTTGAAATAAACACAGGTCGCATCGCAGTTGCTTTGCGTCGGTGGGAGGATTTGATTGATTGTGCCGCGCGCAGCAGCTGCTTTGAAGTTTGATCTGAAAAGTTACTGTTACTGAACAGATGTAAACATATATCTGTCAATTTTCTGTTTGGATTATTATCTTATTTCGTGCACTTGCTTATTTGCTGAATGATGAAATCAAAAGGTAAATAAATCTACGTGCTTGATGTATTAATAATCAGTAAACAATCACTGAATCAGTAACTTACATGATTTCTTTTTGTATTTTTACTGCCTTTATTATTAGATCGTACGCTCTGATCCATACAAACCTTAATAACAAACCTGAATATTCACTTTTGACTACTACTGTACATAAGCAGTTATGTTAAGCCTAGATAAAATTGCATCTCATATACATTATTAAGAATGTGTAAAATATTTTGTACTTATAAGCATGTTGCATAGTTGTGCTTGGAGTCAGTTGTTTTATTTGTAATAATGCAATGAAACAATCCAAATTGTGCGGACATAAGTTTTGGCCAGGCTGACAGAAATAAATTATGAACACATGCAAAAACAAGAGAGAACCAATGAAATTTTAATAACTAATTATGTTGTAGTCATTGTATGCTTTTTCATGAGAGCTTTTTGTTTTCTATGCATTTATTTTAATTTTTTTGCATTGCAAAATGAAATCAAATCTCCTTCAGAGATTGACCTATATTTATTTATTTTTATTACAGATACCAATTATTTGTAGGTTTATGTTCCTGATTTACAGAACCAATATTTATTTATTGTTTTATTTCTGTTTTTGACAATTATAACAACAGCACTGAACTGAACAAACTGTTTTATTTAACACTTTTTAAATACTGTAATTTCTGAAATTTCATTCCCTCCTTGCATACAAACAAAACACACTTCTGCATCAATAAACAAATAAAAAGAGTCTGAAAAAGTGCAATAAAAACCCTCTTTCTTTTTAAATAAAATCTTTGATCAGGTAAACAAACAGGGATGGAATATAGCATGCAAAAATTATTCTAACAAATAAAAAAAAAGCAGGGGTCTATCAACTCCCCATAAATATAAGCATTTTTTTTAAACTACAGTTTTAAAAGGTTTATGTTTGATATATATATATATAGGCTAAAGAGTGAAGAGAATGGAATAAGCGAACATTGTCAGAAAAATAAACAAAACAGTGAATACATCATCGCAATTACCGAGTCCATCTCAATCTGGCATGTTATCAGAATTATTAATAATGTCAGTGTAGATGATAAAATAGCTGCTGACAGAGCGCTGTTTATCTGTGTTTACACAGAACTCCTCTCGCTGAGGTAATTTATTTCCACAGAGCTGTAATTATTTAGATGTTTATTAGCTAAATAAAGGTTATATAGTAGACAGACATTAATGTAATTTAAGGAGAATTAAACGAGTGGATCGTGATAAATATTTCTGAGCCTCAACCCAGTGAGTGAAAGGCACTATGAACGCGACTTCATGAGACATAGGGTGAGCATAGACTCATGACTGTTTTATTTAATTCATGGAAACTTGCATTTTTATTGGGACAGAGTCACAGGACTGTGAGTTTGTCTCTATTTTTTAGCGCCAAATTTAAACTACGCTAACATATCAACCATTTATGTAACATATCTTGTTTGTGCATTGAGGGCAGTTATGTTAAATAAAGTTTAATAATTAAGGGAGGCAAGTTATTTTACCTCTGAACACTCCTGTTGACTCATCTTGCCCTCAGGTCTTGCACACAATTTTCAAAACGCCCACAAGATGGCACCATTTATAGGTGAATCCGATATTACAAAACCACTACCCGATTATGGGAAAATGCTTAAATATGGGGAAAATATCGGTAAAACCGATTACCGGTCGATCTCCAGAGCTCGAATTTCGGTGCGGGTATTTAACACAACTTATACCGCGGGAAATTCCCTCAAACATTGATTCACTGATTCGCTGAATTAGTAAATTAATCCACACAGATTATAAAATCAAATCAGTCATTTTAAAACTTACTGCGAGACGCAATTTCACAAACAGCGTGAGTGATTCAGCGGGGCTGTGTCTTCTCTCGCTGTCTCTCAAAATAGGTTGCACAAGGCAAGCGTCAAGCGCGCTGCAGGCGGCAAGACTAGACATTAAAGTTTACCATTTGCACATATTTTTAAGTCTTACCAGTTTAAACATTCAAGCGATTCAGTACTTGCGCACTCTCAGAGAGTTTTTTTTCTGCGTCCATACACACAGTAAAGCCGCCTCACAAACTGCTCGCAAGTAACAAGTTATTTTTCGCGGATTATATCACTTTAACAGACAAAAACACACAAAATTGTCAAAATTCCAGTCTTGGTGGGCATCCTTGTAAACAGTAGGTTATGTCTTAAGCATAAAACGCATGTGACAGTATAATGAAAACAGTAATGGATCCGTGCACTAGCTCTTAAAGTGACAGCAGCCTAATATGTGTCTGTCATTCATTTTGTTGTCAAAACAACAAAAGATGGAATTTTAAGGAATCAGGATTAATAGCCTATGTATTTAATTTAGTCAAGACTAAAATACTATCCAGTGTTATTTTACATTTGATTACTTTATTCAGTTTCTGTAGTATTTCTGAATACTAGTGTTAGACCTATCCAAAAACATTTTTCTTTATTTCTCTGTATTTGTATCTTTATTCTATTGTATTTATTTGTGCTACTTTTTTCAATTTAATTCAGAGATTGAAATCAAGCTTCCTTGTGTAAACTCTTAACAACAAAATCACCCCATTGCAAAAACGCAATGAGTGAGCAAACATTTAGGTGAGATAAATGTAATAAAAAAAAAATAGTCTAACCCCCCCCGTCCCTCATGTGTCCATGAAGGTAAGAAATATAATCAGCTCGATTGTTTACTACTTCTTGTGCAAAGTGTATGTAGTATAGATAATAAAATGTGTTTGTCATTCTGCATGTGCAACAGGCTCTTATGTTGGAGAACCTTCAGAAAACCTCCACTCATCACATTGGCCTGCAGCCTAACTCCCGGGTGAGCCAAACTGAGATGTTTTACAGTAGAAATAAGCATGTTACTGTTTGTTCTTGTGTGGATGACTTAACTGCGCTATAACAACCGTACCATTTTGGATTACATGTGTGTTTGTTTAGATTGGGGAGGAAATGAGTCAGAACAGCTTCATTAAACAGTACCTGGCCAAACAGCAAGAGCTTCTCAGGCAGCGATTGGAGAGAGAGGCACGAGAGGCAGCTGAAACTGATGGTGAGTATCTGAAACCAAATAACGCTAATGAACTTAAATTGTACCAGTGCGTGTGTGTTTAAGCTAAATGTGTATAACAATGATGATAGCCAACACAAATGCTGCATCATTGTATAAATAGGGGTGAACGTGAACTATAGAAACACTGTTGACTCTAAAATGTAGAAGAACATTCAACATATGCTAACATGTAGCTTTTGTTAATATGCAGAACGTTTTGGTATTATATAGTGATGTGGACATGCCAAATATGTTTTGATTTGAGAATTGTAGAACATGGTTGTCTATTCTACATCATGAAATTGATATATATATATTAGTAGCGGGTGGTGCATTTCACACCTAGGCCTTCAGTGGTGTCCTACCTGAATGAATTCCACCTCTCAATACGCTTTTAATAGCGCACAGACTCTTTATAATTGTTGTGATATTGCTGTTTTATTTTGCACCGGCAGTTATAGGGTTAATGCGGTGAGTTCGGAAAAGGCCGGGTAGAGAGAAATGAAGCTGGTGCGTTTGTGTACAGTTGTTCTTGCGTTCCGATTAAAAAGTTCAGAAACGGAGCCTCCCTTGTCTGTCATTTTTCAGACGTTACAATAGTATGAATGTAAAAAAAAAAAGTTTCGATCATAAATTTACAAGAAAAATTAAGAAGAAAATCATATTCAGCACGGAAAAAACATGTACAAAAATAAGCATTATACTCACCAAACCTACTGATTATTTTTACACAAAATCCATCCTAATTTCTTTTCTCAAGAAGACTTCAATTACTCTGTTGTACAGGTTATCTGTGCATTTCAGTTCCAACAAGAAGTCTTTTCTATCGAGGCTAATACTGAAAGTCGAGTCGGTCTCGTCAAATTTCTGGCTTAAGTTTTAATTTGCTTTAGGGCTGAGAGAATGTCCGCTCGACAGAAGCAGTGGACACAGGGACAGTAACCGCCAAACATGACGATGTGTACAGCTGCCCCATGCTCTCACACAGATTTTTTGAAGGAAATCAATGAGATCTGCCTTCAAAATCAGACATGGCATACAGTACAGTCAGTTAATTCTGTTTTTACCCGGACAGATTGAATAGAGTTCCGTGACTTTGCGTTAAGCTGGATAAGGGATTTTTTTTTTTTCGGTAGGTTTGAAACTGCTGAGGGTCGAGGAGGGAGAGAGACATTAATTTGTGGGTTGAAAAACTATTAAATCTACAGAAATACATTTTAGTTTATGCAGTTCGCTACAGATGCGGTTAGCTAGCTCTGACTACTAGTAATAGTACGCGCTCTGACCATCAGTCAAAGGACGTGAAAATGCCAACGTTATTGAACGCCTGCTAGATGGCCCCGGTGCCAAAGACATAATAAATACATCGACGCCCTACTGACCACTTTCGGACGTTGCTGCGATACGTCAACGCGTCCGCCATATTGCTGAGGGCAAGACTGCGCTGTAAACAAATGCAAGTAAATGGGTGAGCTGCGGTTTTTCTGGATAAAAACTAAAATAACGTTTAACAAAGTGGTTTGTATGTGGTGTACAAAAAGTTCCATCTCTAGTTATTTAAAATCTCGATAGTTAGACTTAGACGAAACAAGCTTAGGCTTATGTATTTGGCTTTTTATTATTGGATAAGAATTGTGAAGACCCCCATACTGAGATATAATAAAATTTTCACATTTAAATGAAATAGTTTTCTCATTGTGGAAAAAGCATTTTCTGTCTTTAACCCGATTTGAGCTTTTCTTGTGCTTAGAATTGACCGCCATTGAGAAAATGAAACAAATCGGCAAATACAAATCACACTAGCAGGCTTCTTTCTGTATTTTTATAGCACTAAAATTATAGATATTTACAGATAGATACTCCAAATATACAATAACAAAGATAACTGATGGATCTTTTATGGTAATACATATGATATGGTACAACTACAGTGCAGTGCAAATAGTAAATATAAGATAAAGTGAGAAGTAATAGTAAATAGTTTAGTGTATAGTCAATAAAATAAAAAACAGCAAATAAAATAGTAATTAATAGTATTATATAATATCATAAGTACAATGATATAATAATATATTGATAATAGCATATAGTTTATGTATAATACTATAATAATAGCAAGAGAATATGAAATATCAATGACAGAATATAGACAATAAAAAATAAAGTTAAATAGTGAATAGTACAACTACAATAATTAAACAGCATAGCCTAACCATAATAGATTGATAATCGCAAGTGGTATAATATTATAACAATTATAATAATAATAAACAATAATAGCAAATACAATGTAATATCAATTGCAGAATAATATAGACAATAATAAAAATAGTAAATGAAATAGTGACACTTACCTACCTGAAACGAGTACTTGTCATAAAAGTCGGTTTTAAGAAAATATAGATTAATATTTCGATTTCAGGAAATTTACTTTATTATATAAAATATATTATTTAAGCTAAAACTATAATATAAATCATGTCAACTCATGGCTCAACTTTCACAGCTAAGTTAACTAGCAACATCGCTAGCTATTATAGTCTGACTGACTCCGTAACTAACACTATATAATTACCAAATACAACCAGAAACAAATGTTCAGTCTTGCTTGTGAAAGGTAATTCCCTGAGACCTGTTTTCAATTGTGCGGCGATTTGTACAGCCCCAAGCTGCACACGGAGCAGGCATTTTTCTCAATTCCTGTTATGAGATGTATGGGAAAATTGACCTCTGCAATATGGCTGCGCCGTTGACGTACGATCCAGCGGCCAATAGGGCGTCTGTGTATTTATTATGTCTATGCCCGGTGCAGTCAAATCGATATCTGATTAAATCTGACTGATTATCTGATTGATTATAGCAACAGTTTCATTGCTATTAATTTTAAGCTACAGGCGCCCGCAATATCGATTCTGAAGGCAGATTTCTTTGACCCTGGCAACACATGATGGCTGAAATATGATTGGATAAAAGCTCTAACATAAACATGCACTACTGGAAGCAGCGCAACCAAGAGAAAATCTTTGAAATTAAGAGAATGTACTATTGAGAATAATTTAATACACATTCATGGAAAAAATATATTAAAGCTCAAGTCAGTGATTCTGATAGTGTTTAGGCCAGCAGAAAAGGCCTGACGGCCCACCACTGATATATATATATTAGTGCTGTCAACGTTAACGCGTTAACGCATGCGATTAATTTTTGTCTGGTTTAACGTGTTAAAATATTTAACGCAATTAACGCAGCATCCGTCTTTTCTGCCATCCGTTGGCTAGCTTTACATTATATGATCACGCTCTTATTCATTTAAATGCTTTTAAACATTTCAAGCGCGGCAAGACAAAAGAGAAAGCGCTGTCTGTGAATGTCTTTATGTGACACACACACACACACACACACACACACACACACACAATGCATAGACAAGGCGCCAGAATCCAGTTCTCTTTCGCGCTTGAACTAACAATAACAATCCCAAAATGTCAGTTTTGTCGATTATCCTCATAAGAGCAGTCTTAAATGATTTATATAAAGTCTAAAATGAACGAAGAGTTGCGAGAGAATGAGGCGCGCGTGTGAGATCCATAGACAGTACGGTATATAAACGTTGAGATCCGCGTGTCTGTCTGCTCTTAAAGGGACAGCAGCCAATAAAGCTTCCTGTCAGTAAAGTTAAAGAACAAAGGGAACAGAGAAAATGACTCACTGCTGTTGACTAAATAACTTTTGTAGCTTTAATAAGGATTAACTATTTAATTTATAGTTTATGCAGTGCAGACTGCATATAACTTTGATAACTTTATTACAGTATATTTCCTAACTGTTAAGACAGGAAGGGCACGAATAAATATGACATTTATTATGGGTTTATGTTAGCATTGTTTTAAGTTCACTTAAATTAAAAAGTGTTATATTTTTGAAGCCTAATAAATGTGAAAAAGAAAAAAAAATCAGTAGCTGTATTAATATCAGTAATACTGGCCTTCATTCATAAAAAGATGCCATTAAAAAATTATTTAAAATATACTGTCTTTATGTTGTTTCTACATTAATTTGATTAACTGAAATTATTACATTATAAAATATATTAAAAACGTACAAAAACATTTCTTTTTTTATTGCGATTAATTGCGATTAATCACAGAAAAAATGTGTGATTAATCTAGTTAAAGTTTTTAATCGATTGACAGCACTAATATATATATATATATATATATATATATATATATATATATATATATAGCACTTTAACACTTAAAAAAAATTGGATTGATGTAGTATTTAGATTTGAAGTAAAGAAAATAATTCAATTTATATTTTCTTCATATGAAATGATGGGAAATTATAATTCTGTATATACCAATAAATTAAATCTTTGCACAGTAACTTTGTTCACTTTGTAATTTTGTTTCTTTTCTCTTTTTTTTCTGAAATACATTTTAAATGATAAATAAATTCCTGAAATACTAACATTTTTTAAAAACATTTTATTGCAATAAATGTACTGTTTAGACCTGAAATGGCTGTGGTCATGTCTATTATCATTTGATTCAAGCCATTAATAATTTAGACTTCATCATTTATTAATTTTTTTTTTTTAGGAACAGACCATGAAGATCACACAGAGGCCAATGACAGTATCTGTACTGCCCCTAACCAGGTTAGACATATTATCAATCCTCTGCTTCTACAGTGTTTGCTCAAGTTTGGACCATGAATTCTTACAAAATTAATATTTTGGGTAACACTTTATTTTACAGTGTCCTTGTTACATATGTTACATGTACTTACAATAGTATTAACAGTTAATTATGCATATTTACATGCAACTAACCCTCAACCAAACCCTAATCCTACCCTAACCCTATAGTAAGTACATGCACTTAATTAATATTACTCAGTACTTATATATATCATTACGCTTTAACAATGACACCATAAAATAAAGTGTAACCATATTTTAACATTTTTAGAACATTTTTATTTATTTGGACATTTGTTGTATGGCCTGAACTTACCTTCCATGTCCAACACATGTATTTCCACCAGGATGTTGCTCCCTCCTTAGTCGACCAACACAAAGGAGGTACAGCAGTTGGGGTGACTGCGAGTGAGAGTGATGAGCTCAAAGAAAAAGAAACACCTGGGCAGCCGTCCCCCTCCACACCTGCCCAGCCTGGCGCAATAGCCTCTTTGTCGGTACGGGTTGTTGGTGAAAGAGGACCGACTTCAAGCCATGTAATGGCCGACAGTGATGATGACAGTGAAGGTGGGGATGACAATGATGGCAAAGAGGCAGAATGGAACGCCAAAGCTCAACGGAGTCGTCGAGCACAGCCTCCAAAAAGCCAACCGGTGAGGGAAAGATCTGGTGGCTCACAGCAACAGCAGCAGCCACCCCCCCAACATATACCTTTACTTTCACAGCAGCTCAGACAGCCCACTCCTCCCCCATCTCCTCCTCCTGAACTCTCTTTCCCACTCCCAGACACCCCTAAACAGAGCCCCCCTAGTCCTGGAGAGCCCCCGTCTAGGCAGCGCATATCTAGCTCTTCAAGCTCTGGTAGTTCCAGTAGTGACAGTCGTAGCAGTAGCCCTGAACCAGCTGGGGACTCCACAGAACGCAGACCAGGCCCATTGACCTTACTGGCACGCAAAATGGAGTCTGAGGGAGCTTTCTCTGGGGCGGGAAAGCGTGATAGGGAGGGAACTGATGGACAGAGAAGCCACCAAGAGGGAGTTGTGTCCGCAATTACCCACACAGCTAATGCAGCGTCAGTTCTGTCATACCCTAGTTCAGTGATCTCCAACCAAGGTGTTAGTGTTGTTAGGACAGCGGTGACGGAGGAGAGTGATGGCACGAAGCAGGATGAGGGTAGTCATCTTTTATGGGAGCAAGAAAACAAAAAGAGGGAGAGGCAAGGGAAACAAGGAAGGCTGAAAGCCCTGGAGAAGGAGAGAGAGGAAAGGGAGAAGTTATTGGAACAAGAGCGAGCACGAGTTTTGGAACGGGAAAGACTGGAACGAGAAGAAGCTCTGAAACAGGAGAAGGAGAGGGCTTTACAGCGAGAAAGGGAAGAGAAAGAAAAGGCCTTACAGCGGGAGAGAGAAGAAAGGGAGAGGTTGGAGAGAGAACAAGCTTTGGAACGAGAGAAACAAGAAAAGGAGAGACTAGAGAGAGAGAGGCAGGAAGCTTTAGAGCAAGAGAGATTGGAGAAAGAGAGGCTTGAGAAAGAAAGACAAGAACGAGAACAAGCCTTAGAGAGGGAGAGACTCGAGAAAGAAAGACAACAAGCTCTAGAGGAGGAGAGATTGAAGAGAGAGCGGCTTGAGAAGGAAAGACAAGAACAAGAACGAGCTCTAGAGAGGGAGAGATTGGAGAGAGAGCGGCTTGAGAAGGAAAGACAAGAACGAGAACAAGCTCTAGAGAGGGAGAGATTGGAGACCGAGCGGCTTGAAAAGGAAAGACAAGAACGAGCTCGAGAGAGAGAGAGATTGGAGAGAGAGCGCCTTGAGAAGGAAAGACAAGAGCGAGAACAAGCTCTAGAGAGGGAGAGATTGGAGAGAGAGCAGCTTGAAAAGGAAAGACAAGAACAAGAACGAGCTCTAGAGAGGGAAAGATTGGAGAGAGAACGGCTTGAGAAGGAAAGACAAGAACAAGCCTTAGAGAGGGAGAGACTCGAGAAAGAAAGACAAGAACGAGAACAAGCTCTAGAGAGGGAGAGATTGGAGAGGGAGCGCCTTGAGAAGGAAAGACAAGAGCGAGAACAAGCTCTAGAGAGAGAGAGATTGGAGATAGAGCGGCTTGAGAAGAAAAGGGAAGAACGAGAGCAAGCTTTGGAACGAGAAAGACAGGAAAGAGAAAAGGCTCTTGAGAGGGAGAAGCAGGAGAAAGAAAGGCAAGAAAGAGAGCAAGCTTTAGAGAGAGAGAGACTGGAAAGAGACGCTGCTTTGGAGAAAGAGAGACAAGAAATTGAGAGGGCCAAAGAACAAGAAAGGCTGGAGAGAGAGAGGGCTTTGGAAAGAGAAAAACACGAAAGAGAAGCTGCTCTGGAACGCAAGAGGCAGGAGCGAGAAAGACTTGAAAAGGAGAAAGCTTTGGAAGAAGAGCATGAAAGAGAAGTGCATAGAAAAGCAGAGCAAGAGCGAGCGTTGAAAAAACAGAGAGAGGAGCAGGAGACTGCTTTAAAAGAAGAGAAGCAGAGAGCCTTGGAGGAGAGGGAAAGACTTTTGGAGCAAAAAAGAGTGCAGGAGGAGAAAGAAAAGGCTTTGAAACACGAAAAAAAGGAGGAACAAGAGAAAGAAAGTCGTCTTCCTCCATGGAAGCGTGGTCGTGATATCGGTTTCTCGAGTCCATCGGAGAAGCCAGATGAAAGTAAGGCTGGGGAACCACAAAGCCCCGGCAAAGATGCTCAATCTTCAGAGTCTGTCCCACAACAGTCACCCACACTTGCAACACCACCATCCCCTCAATCTTCCTCCAAGAAGTCCCGCTTCCTTAGAGATACCCCTGTGACAGTTCCTCTCCCATGCTCGCCAACGTCTGTGCTGAAGAGACCTCGTACTTTCTCAGACAGCCCGATGTCACAAGCCCCCTCAATTCCATTAGCATCTAAACCTGAGGAACCGGTGCAAGAAGATGCTCAGCCCCCTCAAACATCAGTCCTTGTTGCAGCACCCCATGATTTTGAGAGCAAGACCCCCAAGGTGGCCACCCAACAACATGCACCACAAGAGGAAGAGAAGATGGAGACATCAAAGAACAGCGTGGCAAGCAAAGACACTAAACATGAGATGTTCAGAAGAACTCAGGATGAGAAGAAAAGAGGAAGGGAAAGGGTAAAGAAGGAGGTGGAGAAAAAAGATAGGAAATCATCATCTAGCGATTCCTCTTCATCCGACTCAGATTCTGGGTCTTCATCCTCCTCGCGCTCCTCCAGTTCATCATCATCATCATCAGAGGAGGAGAAAAGTCGTTCCACTTCAGGTGGTAGGAGGGTGAGTTATTCAAGTGTTCCTCATCTTTTTGTCAGTCTTGCTCTCTCTCTCTCTCTCTCTCTCTCTCTCTAAACACTTTAAAGACATCGCCCATGAGAAAATTGATCAAATTACATGCTTCTCAAATAGCTTCAGCCAGCTGTGTTACAATAAGTGGCCAAAGAACTCAAGAGCATTAGAGAGCTGGCATAGTTAACTTAATAAGATTGATTGCCTGAGCTATAAAGATTTTTAATTTCATGACTCCATTTTCGAACCATTGTCAGTTGTTTTGTCTTTTGCTTTCCTCTACATGTGTAAATTAAACTTCTAATACTGAGTTACTGAGTCAGATGCTCACAAAGCAAACAAATGTCCACTTACAATGGAACTCTATGAGGCCAATATGGGGTGTTTTGACCCATAGACTTGGATTGTAAGAACGTAACTGTCCGTATGTGATGGGTTTAAAAAAAAAAAAAAAGTATACTAAATTGCAAAGAAAATAGTTGAAATATTCTGTTATAATTGAGCTAAAGTTATATGATGTAACCCAGAACATACTTTTAATTCAAGTGTGATAAATAGGCTTTCATTCTGATATAATTTCACTAATTGTTTATAATGCTCTTATATTGGATTGAATTGCATTGTATTATGCCTACATGCAACTCTCTTTTATATTCCCACAAAAGCATATCTTAAACAGTTACTTTCCATCTTCTTCAGTCTAAACAGGCCCAGAAAGATTCTTCATCTCAACCCACAGAAAAAGTTGGTCAAACTGTGACTGAAAAACTTCCTACATCCCAGCGCAAAAAACGAGTCTTCACAGAGCAGGAGGAGAAAGATGTTTGCAATGAGGATGTCATCCAAACCAAGGTCAGTAAGCAACCAACTTTTGGTAATATAACTTGGTTCTTAAACCCTGACTTAAGCCCAGTAGCAGTAATTATTATCTTGTACCACTTTCTTTGATTGACATCTGTTTGTCTCAGTCTACTCTAAGAAACTGGCCATAAACATTTTTATATACAGTGCTTTTTCTATACACTTTAGAAACCCTGCCTTGAACAACAAGATGAGAAGAGGGAAACAAGGAGAAAGGACAATATTGAGGAAGATGACACTAACAAAGACACTACCAGGTCTGTCTGTTTTCTACTTTGATTATAGCCTACTTGTTGTGCACCAGAAATGAGGGATTGAATGAACGCATTACTAAGCAGGAAAAAAAGGGATGGACATCTAGAGCTGCTGTAACAGCCAAAACAATCTTTGTTGCATTAATTTCCTATTATCACTGTAAAGCTGCTTTGAAACAATCTCTATTGTAAAATGCGCTATATAAATGAAGGTGACTTGACTAGATTCAAATTTCAGTTTGGTTGGAGGGTGAGATAAAATATGGTCATTATGAGGTGGTTTAAGATGAAAGCATGTGATTTTACAGTTGTAAGGTCTTTGTTTACAGTGTGAAGTTGGTGAAATGTTTGGGCTGCTCAAGTACTTGTATAGCCTATTTTTTGAATCCAGGAAATGCATTAAAAAAATAATTAATTGTACATGTACTGTAGAAATGTGCAATAAGAAGACAAAAACGAACAGAACAATGTTGAATCATCAAAGAACCACAGTGTTGTCTAATGCTGTCTATGCTACAAATAGCTTATTTATAATGGTCTTAGTTTGCACGGATTTGCACATTGCTGTTTTACACACTTCACAATAGACCTGCATGAGGTTCTGACAAAACGGTAATTAATGCAGTTTATTTAAAAATATTTTTAAAAAGTTGAAATTAATTATTTGAGTCACTCATAAAAATGTCACTTGTTTAATGACTGGATTAATCAGTGTTTTTGAATGAATCTCTTGAATGAACGATTTAATGAAAATCATTTTTTAACAGTCACTTGTTGCCACCTACTGGTGTAACAACGTAATTGATACAATCTTTATTTTGAACTTATTTTCAAAAGGTGATTTATTATAATTTGATATCTACCTTAGACATCAGTGTTTATATCCTAACTATAAATGTTTATCCCAGTACTTCTGTGATAATTAGAATTTTGGTAACACCGAAATGATGATACTGTGTGGTTTCATACCCTTCCATGACAACTGCTCTCTCTGGATCAGCTGCAGCGCCAACGCAGATCTGAATGTTCGCTGTCATCAGACTTGTCAAAGCTTTAATAGACAAAGGTGAATCGGAATAAGATTGCTTCAGTTTTTGAATCTAGATCACAATCTTTTAATGATTAATCTTGCAGCTCTACTTAAGATATTAAATACATCACCTTTGTAGCATGGAACAGAATTTTTATGGACTAATAAAGAAAGCAAATACATCGTATAAAACTAGAAAACACTTATCTAACTAAGTTAAATATTTTGTATGTTGCTACGAAACTGAAGATTTAATTAAATTAAATAAGTCAGCGAGTCATTTTTGAACAGCTTGTTATACGTGTTCGAACAAACCGATTCACCTCAAACGATTTGGTCTTTCCAAGGCGATACAATACAACACCACAGTTTTGCTCTGTTTTGAACAGTTGCTATTGGGCTACTAATGTAGTTTAGTAGCGTCGCTAGCTTGTTTGTTCCGCCCCAAATCGGCACGTAGCTTTACTAGTTTATTTTGAGAGCGCGTTATTGAAGTATGTGTGGATTACTGACAGGCAATCAGTGCGGCTGCCTCTCAGCCGGTGATAATGGGGTCCTGCTGCAGTGAGTCTCGCGCACCTCCCTTTCTCTCATCCAAACATGGCTTTACTGCGCGTTTGACCAATAACACGGGGCTCAAGGTGGCCCGTTAGCTTTGGACGAGCGTTTTTCAATGAATTCGCGAAGTCCCGTCCGTTTGTAGCCATTAGGGAGGCGCTGATAGGTGCGTGATCTCACTGTTGTGCTGCTCATCGGGGAGGAAAGAGAAGATGCTCAGCGCTACGCTCATGCACTCGCGTCCCACAATGCGGCGGAGCGTTGTTTTTCTTATGCATCTTTATGTGCTAGCGATATGTTAGTATCAGGGCGCACTTTATTTGAATCGACTAGTATTTTGGATAGTTTTGTCGGCCGTTCGAACGATCTAAAAGGGAATGAGAGTAAAACAGTGACGCCTCGCCACGCGTGTCACTTCACTCTGCGGGATGAGCTCTGATATGTAGCCTGGAGCTTTAATTTAAAAGGTCAATGAGAAACTGAATTAGCAAGGTTATAGATACAACCCAGAATTCCCGATCCTTCTTTCTTGAGCTCTTGTTTGTTTTTAAAGCAGGCCTGTAATTGTTGCGAGTGTTTGTAGAGGTGATTGATCAGTCTCTGTTTTGGCGGTAGTGGATAATGTAGGGATTACAACAAGATCTGTGTTTCAGGATACACAGTGTCTTTTTAGGTATCTAAAATGATCTCTTTCCCCCCCCACACATCTGGAATTGACAGTGAATCTGACTGAGCAGATTAGGAACTTGTTCTTTTAAAAGTCACTTAAAGGGACAGTTCACCCAAAAATCGAAATGATGTCATCATTTATTCACTCTCATGTTTCAACCCGCATGACTTGTTTTCTTAAATGGAGCAAAAGATGAGATGTTAGGCAGAATATTAACTGCAGTCACCATGCACTTTTCATTGCATATTTTGCATACAATGAAAGTGAATGGTGACTGAGACTGTCTAACATTGTGTTGGGGGTGAGTAAATGACTTTTCATTCCTTTAAATTCCAAAAACACCTTTACTGTGGGGGCTTTTTACTGTGGCTTTTGCAAATTTTAATGACTTATAATATTCACATACCACATTTTCCCCTGTTCTCTTTGCACCTGTCTTTCTTAGAAGTGAGGTGAAGGAGGCTGTCATGGCGGAGCCTGAGAAGGTTCCAGAGAGCAGTGAGGAGGTAAGAGTGCAGAGTGCTAGGCTGACCCATCTCTACCATTCGCCAGATATCCTCCACATAAAGAGGCAAACAACATTTTATAAAGGGCTGTCACCCTTCCCCCTAATTCAATCCAAATTAATTATTATTACAGGTATATGCAGGCATTACTAAGCACCTGTATGTAGTTAAAATCTGGTCACATGCTAATTTAGCAGCTCTATGTTTTGTTTGCCCTCTTTGTGGTCACAGATGATGTTTTGTGAACCTTTGCTGAAGCTGTCATAGACAGAAACAGCAGGGGGCACTCTGTCACTTTGGCTGATGTTTAAAACCCCCTTGATTGCTTTGTTGTAAAGGTGCTCATGACTCTTCCATTGCCCTTATTGGTACCTGCATACAACTACTACTACTTCTACTACAGCACCTGTTCCACTGTCTCCAAGTGCCATGGCTTTACCTGATAAGCCTTGAGTCTGCTCTGAAGTGCAACACACCTGGCAAAAATGGCCACATTTCCAGAATGGCGTTGGCTGGAAGCATCTGTTGATTGGACTGATAATGAAAGGCTGTGTAATGTGGGTTTGACGACTCGCTGAGTGTCTCATGAGCCTGTGTCAGTTTGGCTCAAGATGGCGGCGAGTGTGGAAAAGAAGTTGTAAGAGACCGTAAGCAGATACATGGACTTCTTTCAGGACTTTGTGATGTGACTTTTTTTGCTTTAAATGGAGACGTTTTCCAGTGATTGTTCCAGTTGCTCGCTATATCATGGGACTAGTTTTTCCGTTTATCCTGCAAAGAAAACATATTTTCTTTATTCCCAAGGAAACGTTGGACTCGTATCATTGCACTACTGCCTTGATGGCTGGATTTTACAGCTTTCTCATTTTCCTGTGGACTATCACAATCAAACTTAACTGTTAGTTTGAAAAAGGACTCCGTTTTGCTGTTTTGTGGCTGCTTGACTGAAACCCCTTCATTCAGCCTGAACAGACAAAAACCATGTGCAATTGTGGAGCTTCACAAATATATCGGATGAGAGATTGAAGTGACTCAGACTCTGCAATCTAACAACATTTCGCAGCAGTTTGTTTGAAAGACTCCACTCACGTTCCGGTTTCATGCCAATACGATGGACTTCAAAAAAGACACTCAGAGCCTCGCAAACTCTACCCACGTTGTTCTACGTGAGCTCTTCTGCCATCCAGCTCTCAGATCTCTGCCCAAACTTCCCAGCCTTCTTTCATTGGACTGTTGTTTCCTAGATACAGTACATACAGACGTGCGATTGGGCCATTCCCTACCCAGTGAAGAACATGTCAATGGTACCGGGAAATAAGTAGTCATTCTCCATTTTCTACTTTAAACGTTTTGCCTAGACAATGCAAATATTTGCCCAGACTCCCTGGTAACCCTAAAATGGAGCTATTGACTACAGGATAAAGAGTAGATGTTTATATGTAAGGCCACTTCAGAGCTAATTTAAAGCAATGCTTTATTTTAATTCCCCACTACAGTAACTACCTTAAAGGATATTTCAACCCAAGTAGTGATAGATAACTGCAGCATGGCCTTTAAGAAAGTATTTTGGTGTTAAGAGAGGACAAGACCGCATCTTCAGAGCAGAAATAGACCTTTTGAAATAGTCAGAAGACCGCTAACCACATTAAGAACATGTACACAGTGTGTGCGTGTACTCTGTGACTGAAGAGGCGGTCTTTCCTAATAGATTTCCTTTTATTTCTTTAATCAAGTACTTGTTGATGGCTCATTCTGTTTTGGTCTCTATTTGTCATTCAGTCTTATCTCCCTCATGCATACGCACATTTCCCCCCACTGTGAACCTTTCCCTATTTATTCTATCTATCTCACCTTTTCCCCTGGCTTGGATGTGTTTATTCTCTTTCAGAGCACCACGCTAAAGACCTTTTCGGCCCGAAAGATCTCTCTCGGCAGTAAGTATTTCCACAGGTTTCCCCTTGAGTGATTAATTTAGAGAGATCTTTCACTGTATTCACTGTTGAAAAGTTTTTGGTTGGTAATTCTCAGCAGGGCTGCATTTATTTAATCAAAAATACAGTACAATTTTTTGCAATTTAAAAACGTTTAAATTTTTCTATCATTTATTCATGTGATGGCAAAGCTGAATTTTGAGCAGCCTTTACTTTAGTCTTCTTCATTCTAATATGCTGATTTGGTGCTCAAAAATGTTTCTTATTATAAATGTTGAAAACAGTTGTTCTGCTTGAAAGGATAGGTCACCCAAAAATGAAAATTACCTACCCTGTTAATTTACTCACCCTCAGGCTATCCACGATGTAGGTGTATTTTTCCCCCCTTTTTTTTTTCAGTAGAACAGTAAAGAAACTGTGGTCCTTGGTGATTCATAAAATGCAAGTCAATGGCTACCGTTACTTTTAAGGTGTCAAAAAAAAACATATACAGGCAAAACAAAATAACACCTGTGGCTGACGATACATTGAGGACTTATGAAGGTGAAATGATCCGTCTGTGCAAGAGACTGAATATTATTTACAACATTATTACCTGTAACCCACAGCCTTGGCAAACGGTCCTGAGTGTCTTCACGGCAGTATGGAGCGCAAGCTTCCTGTTGCATTATTTCCTGTCCACTAAAACAGCAAATTTTCATTTTTGGGTGAACTATCCCTTTAATGTTTTTGTTGAAACCATGATAATTTAAGGATTCTTTGAATAGAATGTTCAAAAGAACAGCATTTATTTGCTAGTAGAAAGCATTAAAAAAGTTATAAATGTAGTCTTGATTTTGAGCAATTTAATGCATCCCTGCTTAATACAAGTATTAATGTCTATTTAAAAAAAACTCACTAACCCAAAACTCTTGAACAGTAGTGTATGATTTGACCGAGTTTTAATAACACACAATGTTTATAAAATTGAAATAAAAAAAGACGGCCATATGCTTGCTATCTTCAGGCAGCAAACCGTCTCCTGGGGTGGTGAGTTCGGAAGGGGAAGCAGAGACCGCAAGCAGTGCTAGTGCTGGCAGGAAGAGAAGATGGGGCTCCAGTACAGCTGTCACTGCCAAGAAACCCTCCATCAGTATCACCACAGACTCTTTGAAGGTCAGAGAAATATAAAATAAAAAGGAGTTTGAAAGATGATTTAATGCTGAAAAAAATGTCTCTTTCAAAAGTCTATTCCTGTCTGGCTTCTCTGATGAACAATGAACATAATGCAATCCTTACTCTTTACAGTCTTTAATACCAGACATCAAGCCTAGCTTGGGTCAGGAGGCTGTGTTAGACCTGCATCCGGAGGAGATTCATCTCTCTGGGGAAGAGGAAGGAGGAGAGAGGGGTGACCAAGACCTGAAAATTAGACGAACTGTAACACAGGTGCGTGTTGTTCTTCTGCTGTAAGTAAAAGTGTGTTTGATTACTTGCATGTGTTGGAATAACATTTTGGTAAACACAACAGGTTGTGCCCTCTGACACACAAGAGAATGGACAGAAAGAATCCAAAAGGAGTGAACATGAGGATGAGGAAGAAAGAAGTGAAGGGCGGGATAGACTTAGCCAGGAGGAAAAAATGGAAGGCTCCAATCAGGTTTCCATGGAGACAGAGCCGTTGTCCCCTTGGCGAGATGTAGATACGAAGACAGGTGAGAAATACAGAAGGAACAAATTCAAATTTATAAGGGTGCTCCGATTGGTCAGGCTCCGATCGTTATTGGTCGATAATAGTTTTATATAATTTGATCAGTGGTTTTTATAACAGCTGTTCAGATGACGCAAAACTCGCAAGACAATTTTTCCGTATCTTTTTTGTTTGTTTGTTTGTTTGTTTGTTTTTAAATGTAACCTAGGTTTTTAAGGAGGGGGATCTTGAGTAATTGTCTGTGTGTGTGTAGGAACGATAATGTTATTGGCTATTTGTGTTTAGGCATGTTAATTGTTATTGGTATTTTTTTTATCATATTGCTCCTTAACTTTTATTTACTTTTTATACACTCTTCTAAAACAATTAAGCACTTTTGACGAAGTTGTTTTTGCTATATAAATAAGTTGAAATTGAAGTAAAATTGCTTCACTACATTCACCGGTCTCATCTGGCAGTTCTACCAGATGTGTGAAAGACAAGAAACTAGTGCTGTGTGAATTTAATTTGATTTAATTTAATTTAATTTAATTTTTTCCTCATAGCGTTGCACTTTCGTTCCTCCCTAAAAGCCCAACCTTAACATCCAAATCAGCTAAATCAGTGATTGTTGTAAAATATAGTCTACTGTTGCTAAACTGCAGGACATGCTTGATAATGAAGAGTTAATTAAACTGCAGTTGCACATTTGATTAGCCTACTTTCTGTTGATAAAGACCGTTTTATTTTTTTATTATTACTAATTTCACTGGAAAGCTGTATTTGTTAAACTCTTAAGCTGTTCCTAATCACCTCTAAGAGAGGTAATGGAACATTTTGCTTGCCAATAAATAAAAAGTTGTCAATTCATGATACTTTCTAATCTTATCTATCTTAAATTTATCTAATTTGAACAGTTAACAGGCATTAAGAATAGCTAAATAACTGCCATGGGTCTATTTGAGGCCTTCTATTTATGTAGTAGTAGGATTTATTTTGGTGATCGGTATCGGACAATCCTGCTTCCAGTGATCGGCCCCAAAAGTCCTGATCGGAGCACCCTTACAACTTTTAAGTGCAGTATTGTGAAATTTAAGTTTTGGATAGAAAAATCTGATATGGGGTTCTCACCCTTTTCTCCTGTTTGTTTTCCCCTGCTTAGTCGCTCCCAGTGACACGCTGATTCGGCGTTCGATTAGTCAGCAGAAGTCGGGAGTGAGTATCACCATTGATGACCCTGTCCGCACAGCCAAACAACCCTCTCCTCCTCGTGGCAAGCTGTCTAACATTGTCCATGTCTGCAACCTGGTACGTCTACACACAGACACACATTGATGATTCTGGAAATGTTTTAATAAGCTAAAGATGCTACATGCATACAGTTTTAGCTGTGCCTGTGTCATTGTCCCAGGTTTAGTGACCTAAGACTTGCTTTGTGATGTTTCTAAGGTGAGGCCGTTTACCCTGGGGCAGCTGAAGGAGCTGTTGAACCGCACAGGGACTTTAGTGGAGGAAGGTTTCTGGATTGACAAGATAAAATCTCACTGTTACGTCACAGTAAGTCTCTTCCCTGCATCCCTCTGGATTTTTTTTTTTTCTTTTTTCTTTTTTCATACCTTTCACCATCTTTGCTTTCACTCAGTACTCAAATGCAGAAGAGGCGATGGCCACTCGTACAGCATTACACGGGGTTAAATGGCCCCAGAGTAACCCTAAGTTCCTCAGTGTTGACTTCTGCATGCAAGAGGAGGTAAGGTTTATTTTTTTATTTTTTTTGCTGAATTTAATCCTTTTTTTTTTTTCTATAAAAACTAATTCCCTTTCATTCCTGATACATCTGATCAGGTGGACTTCCACAGGGGTTTGGGTCCAGCAGGAGAAAAGCCACCAGAGGAGCCCCGTGGGGCGGCAGCCGCTGGACCTGGCCGTCCGGTACCCTTGCCTCTCCTACCGGAGCGTGACCAGTGGGCAGAACGAGAGAGGGAAATGGAAAGGAGGGAGAAATCGCGTGCAGAAAGGGAATGGGACAGAGATAAGGTGAGGGACTTCAGCAAACCTGGAGAGGAAGCTGGCGCCAGAAGATCACGTTCACGAGATCGTGAGAGGAGGCGCAAGGAAAGAGGGAAGAGCAAAGAGAGGAAAACCGATAAGAAGGGTGAGGACTTTTTCCTGTCTTTTTTTGCAGGATAGTAACTTCTTATTATTATTTGATATTTAAATGTATTATTATTTTAATTTAAGTATGTTTTATTTCATTTCTATTTACATTTGTAAATATGTATTATATAAATAATACTTATTTAAATCGATTACTATTATTATTTGTAAACTTAAATATCTTAAATATAAAATATTTATATATATATATATATATATATATATATATATATATATATATATATATATATATATATATATATATACATTTATATTTATTATTCTTTTTAGAAAAAGGACCCGAAGAGCCACCCGCTAAACTGCTGGATGACCTCTTTCGCAAAACCAAAGCCGCTCCATGCATATACTGGCTCCCCCTCACTGAGGAGCAGGTACATTTCTTTGCACATTTTAGTTACTTATAAAGTGGTAACGGTAAGGGAAAAAACTGATTTGATAATACAGTGGTACTCATTACCCACCACACTTTGAATTGCAGGCAGCACAGAGGGTAGCGGCTCGTGCTGAGCGCATGAGGGAAAGAGAGAAGAGGTGGAAGGAGATGGAAGAGGAGGATAAGAAACGTGAGGAGGAGCACCGGGAGAGGATGAAGACCAGCGGGGCCACCGGAGGGGACGGTGAGAGAGACCGCGACCGAGACAGAGGTCGAGAGAGGGAGCGAGAGGCGGACAAACGGAAGGAGGGATATCGCAGGCCTGGCGGAAACAGTGCAAGCGGGAGCAGGAGGTCCCGAAGCCGCAGCGGCCCTCTTCCCAGAGATCGACGACGCTAAGAGAAGTCTGGAACCGTTCAGTTTGTAACCCCTGTTCTTGTATGTGCTGTAACAGCTCTATGCCTACCTTCCTGAGGACCAACTCAGACTTCATACAAACACACATGCACACACACTCTGCGTAAAGACACACGGGTGCACACACACACACATTGGGACCACGTGGTGCTGTGTCTCCATATAGACTCGTCTCAATGTCTCTTGACTGGGCTTAAAGACTCCTGGTGTTCATTTCCCCTCCTCAGTGTTAATGGACTTCTGGTATAAGTGGGTCGGACTGCAAGACATTCACCAGGTTTGGTGACGTCCTCTTTCTCCTTCAGTGTAATGTCAACACAGATCTGAAAGAGTGAAGCTGCGTTCAGAAAGAGATGCTCTGAAAGCCTGTAGTGTCACTTACGTTTTCCTTTTCTGTTTTCCTCACATTCCTTGTATCCTTTTTCCCTTCTATTGTCTCCCTTTTATGACCCCTTTGTTTTTACCAGGTTGCCATGGATAATGGGATGCATATTTAACCTTTTCACATTTGGTTTTTAATTTTTTTATCGTTTTAGCATAAAAGCTTAATTTTGTTTTCTTTCAATTTTTTTGTTTACTCCTGTAAGTGCTGAATGTACAAATAATAAAAAGGTTACATCTAAGGACTGGAAAAAAAAGTTATTTGTCAGTTCTTGTAGGGGGTCAACTTGGACCATTTATCTGGAGTTTATCTGCAGATTTGCGCTACATCTACACGTCTGTTATGTGTCTAGATCCCTCTGAATATAATCAGCTGAGCTGTGCACATGGCACGCACCCAATGCAGTTGACCCATGTCCCACTTCTATTTTCGAGTTTATTCAGCTACTTGATTTTCCGGTTTGTCAGAAAAAAAAAAAAGCAGATTTTATAAAAGGATTTCTATGAATTTCATTCCCTAGGCTTGGTTACATCAGAGAAAGTCAGTGATTCTTCTAATCTCTGGACATAGCAATGTAATTTAGTCAAAACTGAAGTATGGAACGGGGATCCCCATTCACCATTTCACTGTTGCTGATGTCCAGACTCCAGCTCACAGCTGATGCTTTTATTGTGAACATAGTGTTGCTGGCCAGCTTGAATCCTACAGAATGTAAGATCTGCTCTCAGCAAATGGTCTACTGGCGTTTTATGACTTATAGCATTTTTCTGTTAGTTTTTTGAATGTGAATTGCTGCAATCAGCAATATCAGGTGTGTTGTGAGGGCATGAACTGTTAAGACCACGTATTTGACTTGAGTATTACAATTTAACTTTTTGCAATGTTCAAGTCGTTCAAGCATGATTACATTGTGTGAACTAACGATGAACTTTATTTCATTTAGGTTGTTAATTTATAAATATATTATTGTTAATTTGTTCATACATTTAATGTTAATTTACACAAATGTATTAGTATATTTAGAAGTTAACGTTAACCTAAATGTATGCTATTTATACTCTTCCAAAGTTTTGGGCCTTTCAGGTGTTCTTGAAAAAGTCATTTGATAAAAAAAAATTGATAGAGATAGATATAGAAAGAGATAGAGATAGATATAGAAAGAGATGGATAGATATAGAAAGAGATGGATAGATATAGAAAGAGATGGATAGATATAGAAAGAGATGGATAGATATAGAAAGAGATGGATAGATATAGAAAGAGATAGAGATAGATATAGAAAGAGATAGAGATAGATATAGAAAGAGATATAGATATAGATAAATATAGAAAGAGATATAGATAGATATAGAAAGAGATATAGATAGATATAGAAAGAGATATAGATATAGAAAGAGATATAGAAAGATATAGAAAGAGATATAGATATAGAAAGAGATATAGATAGATATAGAAAGAGATATAGATAGATATAGAAAGAGATATAGATAGATATAGAAAGAGATATAGATAGATATAATATGAAATTACTACAACTTAAAATAACTTCTAAAATGTAATTCATTCCTGTGATGACAAAGCTGAAGTTTCAGCATCATTACTTCAGTCTTCAGTGTCACATGATCCTTCAGAAATCATTCTAATACGCTGATTTGGTGCTCAAGAAACATTTCTTCTCAACAGTCGTGCTGCTTAATATTTGTGAATCATGAATCAGGATTCTTTGATGAATAAAAAGTCCAAAGAACAGCATTTATTTAAAATATATTTTGTAGCAATACATTTTTACTGTCACTCTTCATCAATTTAATTAAATGCATCCTTACTGATTAGAAGAAAAAAAAATTACTGACCCCATACCTTTGAATTGTAGTGTAAATGCTAATACTGTTAACAAATTGAACATTATCCCCTGGTTTCACAGACAGGGCTTAAGACTAGTCCTAGACTAAAATGTAAGTCTGAGCTGTTTCCACTGAAATAAACTTGCACTGACTGATCTTAAAAATATGTCAGTGCCTTTTTAGTTTTAAGATGCACATCGGCGATGTTTTTTTCTAAGCATGTTTATAAAAATTACTTAAATGTCCTAATTGATCTATGGTCTAATCCTGGCTTAGTCTAAGCCCTGTCTGTGAAACCGGGCCTAAGTGTTTTAACACTGTGTGGCAGGAGCCTAAAGGACTATCATTATTCAACACACCACAAGGAGGCAGGCTTTCCAAAAATCTAAAATCTACAAGTCACATGCTTCAGTTCTGCCTCTTAGACTGCCCTTTTAGTCCTGAAGGTTAAAGCAGCTCATATAGCCTACCTCAATTTTAAGCAACAAAACCTTGCAGTTGTATGTATAGGCTAATGTAATTGTGTTCCTTATGCAGCTCGTGATTGGTTGTGTGACGAGGAAGGTTCCAAACTCATTATCTCTGAAACCTATTGTTGTCTGGTTACGTATTGCACACGAGCAGGTAAATATAATGCCTCAAATGTTTACACCCTGTCTGTGTCTCAACTCCCACCCTTCTATTTTTATTGCATTGTTAGCTGCTTCCTCGCTCAGTTGCTTAGTATTCTCTCTCTTTCTCTCTCTCTCTCTCTCTCTCTCTCTCCTTCTCCTTTCTCTCTTGCTTCCCTCCATCCCTATGCTCCGTCTTTGACGTCCTTCCTGTCGAGCTCAGCAATGGTCCTCTGTAATTAGCGCCCTGGTGGCTGAGTGGAGCATTTTTCCGGCCTGATGCAATTTGAACACGCTGCATAGGGCAGCTGAACTGGGTCGACCCTCCCGTGCCCACACACAGCCCAGCCCAGCCCTGCCCCGCTCTGCTTCTGTGACCTACAGTTCCTTCTCGTAAGTTTGTAGATACTTTATGAGGAATTACTTGAGTCTTTTGCAGTTGTTGCATTTTCTTGATTAAGTCGCTTTAAGTAGGCTTAAAGGCCAGTTCACCCAAAAATGAAAATTTGCTTTTAATTTACCCTCAGGCCATCCAAGATGTAGGTGACTCTTTTTTTTCTTTTCTTTTTTTCTTCAATTGAACAGTAAAAAAGATTTTTAGCTGAAACCGTGGTCCTCTGTGATTCATATAATGGAAGTCAATGGGTCTCATACAAAAAACATGTAGACAAAACAAAATTAAAACCTGCGGCTACTGATGATACATTGAGGTCACTGAGGTACGTAGCCTACTTGAAATCCATTTCACAGAGTTCCTTTTTGTATGAAGTTTGTGTGTGTCAGACGGACTCTGGGATTAGGTAGCACTTGTTGCATCATTCTTTTCAGAAGTTTTGAATCTGGGTCATGTTTTTTTTTTTTTTTTTTGCCCAAAATAAGTTTTTCAGAAGTGGGTTTGGTTATCAGTGCAGCAGTGTACAGTAATTCACAAACCACACAGGCAGTTGAACCATACATAGGGCACATGGGAATAAATCCTAAAGGAATATTCCATGTTCAGTTCAAGCTGTCGACAGCATCTGTGGCATACAGTCGAATACCACAGAATTACTTTGGCTTTTCTCTCATTTTATAAAAACAAGTAAAAGTTGCGTTTACAGTAATGCATTTACAACGGAGGTTTATGGGGCATGGCATTTACACAGGGAAAAATGCTACAATACTGTGTATAGCACACACTACTTAAACATATCTTTAACATGTAACTAGTGTGATAAAAATCAATTACTAACTTTGTCTAATCAAAGTAATATGCAATTCTTCAATTCCTGTTATGGCTAATGCTTGTAAACCCTAAACATTACATAGAAAATCCACACGCATAATTGAGTCTATAATATATAACCAGATGTTCATTCACCTAGAGCATTACTTAGCCAGTGCTAAAAGGATGATTTAAACAACTTTATCGCCACAATAACAATTTGTACAGAAGAGATAAATATAAGCTCTTAAATACAAATAGACCCCCTGTACTTCTATTTTTAAAGGGTATTACTGTTGAAACATACATTTGTTACAAGCTGAGGAGGGAAAAAAATTACTCTAAAGAATACAAGAAAATGACAAAATCTATATACTCCATATGACAACAGTTCAGACCCGTCTATCAAGCTCCAGAAAATCATGAATAAAAAAATGTAAGCCTAGTCCATATGACTTCAATTCACTGTTATTCCCTTTCAATGAAGTTCACAATTCTTACAAGATTCAATTTAATTGTCACCAGGTTTCTATTGCATTGGTTCATGTTTTTGTAAGCTTTTTTTTTAAGCTGGACAGCTCTAGTCACTATAAACTGTCACTGTATGGACATTCTTCCAAATGTTTCTTTTTGACTTCTGAAATAAGAGCATGCAGGTTTGGAAGGATATGAGAGTGAATAATGACAGAATTGTCATTTTTGGGTGAACTATATCCCGGTAACTTCTTTTGAACCTTAAAAAAAAAAAAAAAAAAAAACACTTTAAGGGAAGCAGGGAGAAGAACAACTATGCATTTTGTCCTAAATCTTGTCCAGGTCGGGTAATGTAAGGATAGCATACTCCCCCACTGCCCTGGCCCTCAGATCAGGCTACAGTACCACATCCTGTCAGACTTGTGATAACTGCTGATGAATGAGCAGTGTAAACAGATTTTAAGCAATCTTCAGCAGACGCCCCCTTCCCACCGCACTGCCTTTTGTGTCCAGCAGTTGGAGAAACTAACCACAAGGCTCCTTTTTCAAAGCCCCCCTCTGATGTGGCATCTTAGAACTCTTTCTAACCTCCTTTCTTTCTCTCACTACCCCCAAAGCCGCTTGGTTCAAGCTGTAAAAACTTGAATTCTTCATGCAAAAATTCTGCTTATAGCACAAAATCTGGAAACCGCTGCTTTTCAGACGTTTTACGAACACGTTTAGAAAGAATCGATGTAAACCTCCTTGTATTTGTGCATCATGTTTCTCACCCGTTTCCTTTGCTTTGAGTTAGACTTTGATGACATAGATTTATATATGAGAACCATATGTGGTTTAGTGTTGGAGGAGGGGCGACGGGATCTAATGCAAGTCGACCTGACGAGAATAGAGGGAGCACATATAGGGGGGAGAATGGGGGGGAGGGAGGAAATATTAAATACAGACAAGGAGGGGAACATATACCTCATGCTTCTGATGTGGCAGTCCAGTCATTAAAGTCATAAGGTGAAGAAAGAGTCCAGTTAACTGTTGCAGGCCTGAACTGAAGCAGGGGGGTTTCCTGGAGGATGTGACTGGGTCAGAGTGAGGGTAGCAGGGTTTGGTGCTGTAGGAAGGGTGGGGGGAGGGTAAAAGACTGATTCAGCAGCTCCTGGTGGGGAGTCTTTTCCGGCCCAGTTTGGAAGTGTTTGCCTTTTAAAGAAGGAGGGAAAGAACCAACACTATGAGTTTAGAGATGTTGATTGTTTTACTTCCTATAACCTGTTTTTTTTCCCCCACATTCTCCTGTCTGGAACAGCAGAAAAAAACGACTCGCACCACACCCTGTCTTTAGTGTAGACGGTATGTTTCCCATAGCTCAACACGTTAATGCAGGTGCCTCTTCTTTTATGCACATTTCTAGCACACTCAGCATTACCTAACTAGATTTATTCTGTACTGGCATGTAAGAAAATGCAAACTCTCAAGAAAAGTAGTATATTGTGTTTGATTAGTAACAGAACATATATGATGTGTTTGCATTGATGGTAGCTGGAATATGTTCTAGGTAGAAATTTTTGAATGTTTTTTTTATATATATATATATATATATATAGAAGTCTCTTATGCTCACCTCCAAGGTTGCATTTGTTTGATTAAAATAAACAGTAAAATGACAAAATATTACACTTACTATTTTCTTCTATTTTAATGATTTAAAAATTTTATTTATGGTGACGGACCTGACGGTTGTATTTTGTATTTTATACATTGTATTGTCTTCAGTGTCACATGATCCTTCAGAAATCATTCTAATATGATGATTTGGTGCTCAAGAAACATTTCTTCTCAATGTTGAAAACAGTTGTGCTTGCTTAATATTTTTTGTGAAAACCGTGATACATTTTTCAGAATTCTTTAATGAATAGAAATATCAGAAGAACAGCATTATATATGTAACATTATAAATGTCTCTCTTTTGATCAGTTTAATCTGTCCTTTCTGAAAAAAAGTATACATTTCTTTCAAAAAACATATTACTGACCACAAACTTTTGAATTGTAGTGTTCATATGGAAATGTATTTAGAGAGATGAGTTTGCCAAATTTCATTGTAGCTGTTGTATGTAGGTGTTAAAAAGCCCATTGGAACCGAATGACTTATGATTTGCTGCTTTATGGCTTGATGAAACTAAAACCATGTGCATCCTACATTAAGACTTGTATTTTTTGTTAATTTACATCCTCTAGTCTACAGGATTGAAAGTTACTGGCTGTGGAAAAACATGTGTTTGCATTTAGGAGCATCACATTCACATGCCCCATATTTATTCCACAATTTTTCCGTAACATCGGAATCTTTTACCCCCATCACTATTAACAGATCCTTTTAAGTGTGATAACCTTAAAATGATTCGTATAATGGCTAAAAATCATTATTGTGGTCCAGGTTTTGTTTTGTTTTCCCTGAAAAGATTATAATTTTGTTTCCTTTTTTCTCTCCTTTCATTAAAGAGGTAAAATAGCCAAGATACCCCTTTGTCTATTTAACCTCTTTAATAAAAATAATTATTTCAGGGTTATTGTATGAAAAGAAAGTTTTCCCCCACTTCAAGGTCTGTCTGTTTTCTCATTAGGCTTGGAAAGACATGAATTCTCTCCATAAGGAAAGAAGTGGACACAGCTTGTCAAGTAAGGGTGTTAAATAGCATGTGACCGACTTCATTCGAACTAGCAGAGCGCCGTGAAGACGTAAAATGGATCGCAAAGAGCAGGCGAGTCAGCCAGAGACCTTCAAAAAAGAGAGAATGTGTTTTAAGAGAGAGACTTGAAATGTTTGTGGTGATACTAATGTTTTCAGTTAAGCCTTGTTTAAGAAAAAAAAAGTGAGTCACTTAGCAGAAACTGCAGGAAACTCAACTCTACTTGCCTGGAGAAAGAGAGAGAGAGAGAAATGGAGGGAATTGTGGGCAGAGCAGAAAGTGCTGAGGTTGTTCTTCGTACTGCAGAATCAGCTGGGAAAAGATTGAACTTGCTTAAAATGTGTGCAGAGTGAAATAGATTGAGCACTCGTGTAGCAAGATACGCTCTGGCTGAAATACGTGCATAAGTCAGTGCCTTTAGGAACAATGCATCACAAATACTTTATACATCTTTGAGGGCCTGTCATTGGGTATCTTATTAGAATAGATTGCAATGCACATTTATGTTTTGACATGTCTGATTGAAAAAAATAATAATTACATCAACAGTGTGTGCACAGATGAGCCGTGTTTTCCCCTCTCTCCTGTAGTGTGCTGGTATTAAGGCAGTTTGGATTCCAGATGTTGTTGATGGAATTCTCCTTGATCGTTGGCCTCCGAACGTCCGCCTCCCAAAAGCCTCGTGACTGGACCCAGAGTTGCCAAAACATTATCCATCTCCTGACGCTTATTCCAAACGGCAAATACATTCGGCTGTCTTCACTAAAATGTATATTAACACATTGAATTGAGTGTCATCTCTCACTTACATGTATGATTTTTCCCCAATCAGTATCTGGAAGTGTCATTATTCTCAAAGACGCACACGCTCGCATTACAACAGAGATATGTTTCCTTGTGAACAGTGCCAAAGGGGTTTGCAGAATTATAATCATTCCTGGTTTCGCTTAATCCTTGGACCTAGCCTGCTTTTTCCATCCCATTTATATGGCCAAGTGTTTCCGAGTGCCAGCAAAAAGGGAGGAGAAAGAAGTATGGACTGAAATGACATGAAAAAAGGTAGTTCTATGCAAAAGAAATATGCTTATGTGGGGGCATCAAACTGTATGTGTGAAAGAGCAGGATGTTTGTCTTATTCTGTGGTCATAACTTGAGGAGCAGAATGAGATGCGCTAATGCGAAATATGTTTCTTACAGGGAGTTAAAGAGCAGTTCGGAAAATATGGCTAAGGAAGGCAAGAAGTCTTGGAATCGGATGCAGGTTAAGAGGAGCAGCTGGAGATTAGGACACAGAGATGCATTTGCCTTCCCCTCGCTGTTGTGCAGGAAAGTGAGTGGGCTTAACAAACATGTTAAAGGGATAGTTCACCCAAAAATAAAAATGTTGTCATCATTTACTCACTCACATGTTGATTCAAACGTGTTTGACTTACTTTTCTCTGCAGGACACTAAAGAAGATATTCTGAAGAATGTTTTGGTGACCATTGACTACCATTATAAGTAAGAAAAGCACTGGGACATTTCTCATAATCAAAATCTCAAAATTCTCTGTGTTCCACAGAGGAAAGAAAGTCATACAGGGTTTTTTTGGGGGGGGTGTGTAAGTGATAACAGAATTTTCATTTTTGGGTTAGGCATTCAGCTATGACATATGTTTTAAAACAACATAGAAAGTATAAAAAAAAAGAAAAATCTGACAGCAAAGAAAACTTACAAAATATTTTATTTTTGACTTAAACATATAAAAAGGTTTGAAACAAGCACAATTTATTTTTAGATAATTATCATCATCATTTAAATATTATTATCATTATTGTTTTGTTTTAAATTTAAAAAAGCACCACAATTATCAATAATTGTAAACACAAGCAGTGAAAATGTTATTTTCATATTTAAAAATTTATTTCATTTCAAAAATACAAACCCACCCATTCACTTTCCCCCAAATTAAGGCCACTTCATAAGACATACATTATTGCCTGTCCAGCAGGACATTTTTAATGACAATTGTTAAAATAAAATAAAGAAAAACACATTCTTGACACGGAGAACAATAACAATAGTAATAATCGTAATGATACTGACATCATCATTATCAATAATAGTAATTATTTAAAATACAGTACAATATAAAGCCATACTACTGAAGGACACAGACAGACAGCACAGCTTTGCAGGCATTGTTAGTGGGATAAGTATCAATTATCTTTGGAAAGGCACATGACTTTGGATTCTTAACCTGAGTTGGGAGTTACATGGGGTGGGAACAGACCCTGTGTTGGTTTTAGTTATAAGAATTACCTTTCATGAGCCAATGCAGATAATGTTTCATGATATCTGGTGCACACTGAATCACTTACACAAGTACTATGGTGGTCCCATGGTTCAGAGATTACCCATGGTACGGAATTGTTAGTTTATTCATGCACTGTGGTATTTATATGGTACAACAGAGAATATCATATCATGGCACTAAAGCACTTTTTGACTGACTTTTCTAGTCTTATCCTGGAAGGATTTTTAAAAATTATTATCAATTATAAAATGATCACATCAATTTCTGACATTTTATAATATTTAGAGTATAACTTTAAAACTAGATTTACATTTTTCCTAATGATATTTCAAAAGCATTTTAAGTGTAATCATTTCAAACATTTTATTTCCATCACTGTGAGGACCCTTTACCATGGTACCACATCCAAAAACCATGGCTGTACCTGACAGTGGCACTTTTTTGTAATTATGGTTGCATAGAATGCGGAATGTGATGAGCATCGGCTGCAACCTAAAATAAGTACAAAGTCTTCTGATTGGGACAAACTCTGTTTTCGACAGTGGGTAAGAATTCACAATGAGTCAGACATACGACAACAATCACAACTTTAAAAGGACATTTACAAAAGGCTAAACAAACAGCGATGAGCTGGCGTCATGTTCTACACCAGAAGGGAAAGAAGAGAAAGACATTGAGAGAAGAGGGGAGAGATGAAGTGAATGTGACATGGGAGGGGAAAACAAGGACCATATGCCTTTGTACAGCGTGCAGGAAGAGCTCGGCACAGGTGTGAAAGCAAAATGTTCAAGACCACTAATTACAAAATATAAAAATGCAGAGATTTGTCTGAGTGGCATCATTTCTATAGTAAACAACAAAGGGTCCCTTTTTGACCAAAACCATTTTTTTTTTTTTTTTTACTTTTCTCAATGCTTTTCTCATTTTGGTTTTGCTTTGCTAGTAAGTCCCCTTCTTCCATATTCTCAATTCTCTCCTCTCCTCCCCTTCCCTTTCTTCCATTATCCCTTCTTAAACGTTTAAACCTTGTCCAGTAGGGAGCGTTGGCAGTAGAGCAAGCGTCTCGGTGTGCCGTACCTGCGGAAGAAGAGAAGTGCTCCGAGCGTAAGGATCACGCAGACCAGCAACATAAGTGGCACCACGACGGCAGCTGCTCCTCCCCCACTGCTGGGTGCATCTTCAACCTCGATTATGATCACCTCCGTCTCCTCCTTTTTGCCCTCTTCCTCAGTCTTGTCTTCTTCATGTGTGCGGTCACGGTCACGTTCACGCTCCCGTTCCCTTTCACGCTCCCGTTCCCTTTCACGCTCCCGCTCACGTTCACGATCACGGTCACTTCCTCCACCACCGCCACCTGTATTGGAGTCCTCATTAGGACAGCCCATCCAATCTTTAAGTGCAGACTTGGGGTATCCAGGCTCCACTTTTAATAACTGGTTGTTAAACTTCCAGTACTTATTGGCTTTGTAGAAGTAGGTATAACCTGTGAATTTAAGAGAGAAAAGGTCAGGACTATACAATAGTAATGATCCTTGGCCCAAAGCCTACATCCTGACTTTTTCAACAAAACTACAGTAATTTTAGTCACTATTGTTTTCCCTGAAAAGATTAGAATTTTGTTTCCTTTTTTCTCTCTCTTCATTAAAGAGGTAAAATAGCCAAGATGTACCTCTTAAATAAAAAATGTAACAAAATATTAATTCAGGGTTATTGTATGAAAAGAAAGAAAACAAAACCTGGACCACAAACCTTTTTTTTTTTTTTTGTATTAAACAGGACAGTGGAGAGAGTTATGAAAATATTTGGAAAGAGGAAGGGATGGGAGTCAGGAAATGACAAAAGACACAACTTGTGTCCTGATAAATGTGATAAATACTATATAAATCCCCAAAAAAGGTGTGTATATATATATGCTGATTTGGTGCTCAAGAAGCATTTATTCTTATTGTCAAAGTTTCCACAAAAATATTAACTGTTTTAAACCATGTTTTTTTCAGGATTCCTAAATGTATAGAAATAATAATAAAAAAACAGCATTTATTGGAAATAGAAATCTTTTGTAACATTATCTGAGTGAACTGAAAACATCTGATTGGCTGTTTTTGCTTTTTGTATGGACAGACAAATTGCTTAGAACCATTAGAAACGTGCTGTGTATGTTTTGAACATAGTAAGAGGTTACGAGGGTTTTGTTTTCTTGGGTTAATGCAGAATTCTGTGGGCCTATGTCTGATTGACAGTATACTATACAGAACTGACAAAGAACAACCATGTCAGAATAAAAAAGCAGATTATAAATCAAATTATAAAAAAATGTGTGAAGTGGAAGCTAAAACAGTTCAAGCACATAGACTGGAGGTTGATTTTTTTTTTTAAAGCAGAAGGTAGAAAAGGACTTACCTTGATCTCGACTCATGAAGGCAGCCTTTATGTTGTCTGGAACACCTTGCCATGTACTCACAGGTTTGGGGTAACCTGGATCCACTGACTGCGTGTCTTCGTTGAAACGATAATATCTGATTGAAGATAAGAAATGGTTTCAGATCTAAGCTCCCTTTGTGCTCATGCCTTATAATATGGGATATCAAAGCTACTAACTTGTTTCCTCTGAAGAAGTAGGTGTTGCCAGTAGGCGTGTAGAGGAGCGCTGCGTCCAGTTTGTCCTTCGGAAGACCATTACCCATTTCTCTCAGAGTCTTCGGGTAACCTGACTCCAAGTTCGACTCAGTGAACACCCAATGCCTGTCCCCTGCAAGCCAGAGATGAGAAAATACATTACTTCTGGAGCAATTAGCAGGCCTGTTAAAGCCTAAGCACAAATCCCCCTTTTTCCCATTGAAATCATGATAGAAGACTACTAGTACCTTTAAAGAAGACAAATTTTCCATCTTCCCTTTCATAGGCAGCATTGATAATTGTAGGCAGACCTCTCCAGAAATGTCCAATTGGCATGGGGTAATTTTCCATAACCCGATTATTACGTATGCGCCAGAACCACTTATCCTAAAACACAGGTACAGGAATTGTGATGAACACACATATACTGCATGATCTCCAACCCAATATGTCTACAAATATTCTGTTAGTACCTTAAACACAAACATTTCTCCTCTGAAAATGCCAATGGTGTCAAAATGGCCCTCGCAGATGTCAGGACCAAAGCTAGGTCCCCCAGGCCTGTATGGTGTGGGATATGGAGTGTGGTGGGGGGTCTGAGGGGTGACAGGTGGTCGTGGGCGTCCTCCTGTGTTTGGTCCTGCAGAGAGTAAAATTTCAGTGTAGTTAATTAGGTCATAAATTAAACCCAAATATTTAGTAAAATGCTGCTGTTCATCACTATATTTTCCACTGTTTTTTAGATTTCATTAGTTGTATAGATTGTATAATGTTCAAATCAATGCTTAATTAGCTTGTTTGCATTTACATTTATTCATGTAGTTTTTATCCGAAAAGAATAAGCTTTGGATAGCAAAGCAGAATAATTTGCTAATGTTATATATATTTATATACTATTACAGTTTTTATTAATTTTGAATTAGCTTTATTTTTATATTTATAGTTTTCATTTTTCATTTGTATAATGTTTTGTAATTTTGTTATGTGCTATTGTCATTTTTGTTAGTGTATTATAAAAATTTTTTGACTGTTTTAAATATTACAATTTAGGTTGGGTTTATTTTTTTTCAGTTGTAGTCTTAGTTTTGCATTTTGGCTGTTAATACACGACAATGGCAATTTGGGGGACTGAAAACAAACTTTTGAAAACGGTTTCAAAGTGTAAGTTCTTGAAACTGATACCATTTCTCTGTGTAAACTACAAAAATGCGCATTTGTGAAAACAGTGACTTCATGCACATGCGTATTACGTGTTCAGTCTGCAGGCTTGTAGCATTTCTTTACAAAGTTACATCTCCAACTACTGGCCTGGCATAAATAATAAAACAGTTTTAATCGTTTTCGCGCATCTGTGTGAATTTGGGATCGTTTTGACAACGTTGTCGTCTGTCCGTGAAAAACGCAAAGGAAAAACTTTTCCATTTTTAGTACATTGTTGTCATGTAAGCATACCCTGAAACTTATTTCAGTTAATTGCCAAGGCAACACTTATAATTTTCGTTTAGCTTGTTTTTCAATGAATATTCACTTTATTTAACAGTCGAATTAGTTTTAGTTAATGATAATAACCCAGACTTGACAGAACTATGGTGTGGTTTAACAATTAAAGTTGTGATGATATTGACTGCTATACCATAAAGCTGCTGAATCCCTTTACGGTCATCTTCAGGAAGCTCAAAGTTATCCGTGTCCATCCACTGGTAGAAGGGAGCCATGATGGCGGATGGGTCATTTGAATGTTCCATTCCCAGGGCGTGACCCAGTTCATGAACAGCCACCAGGAACACATCATTACCTGAATGAAAGTAAAAGATAACCATGTCAGCACAGGATAAATTTGGCTAACCTTAAATAGCATTCTGTATAATTGTGTAGTGCACATTAAAAACAACAATTTTAAGACGCAAAGAATAGATAGCACAGAATGACTGCTGGGAGCTATTATTCTTTTTCTTTCAAAGCTTGTTTTTAGGCATTCAGTCCACAGCAGGGAAACGTCAAAGAATGAATAAAGCTTTTCAGATAGAGACGTTGCAAACATTCTCATTAAAAGGCAAGGCTGATTCAACTCAATTACATAAAAGTGCGCACAAACACAACACTTGCTTGGACTTGCCTTACACTTTCTTACACAAATATTAAAACCAAGTAGGTTGAACTAATTTATGCATGTCTAAACAAGAACCACCATCAATACTGACACAAACAAGTGAAGAACCCTAGGAGGCCTAGAGTATTCCCTAACTTCTGGTGGTGCTGCTGCTTACCCAACAGGTCACGATTGCCAATTGTCCAAGGTTCTGCTGCATCGAAGTGTGTGTCCCCTCCTATGCCATTGCCTGGGAAGTAAGCATGAGCCAAGAAGCCTCCTTCACCGTCAAACGGACTGGCGTCTCCATGAAAGCCATCAGCGAAGAAGAGCATGATGTCGGCAAAGTCTTCAACCTTGTTTCTAATGTCACTGTAAGGGATCTCTCGGAATTGCAAAGGGGTAATGCTTTCCCACACTTTAAAGGCTTTTCTGATGGCCTCAAATGTCTCGTATTCACCAACTTTTGGTGTGTAGTTCTGTATGCTGAGAAAGAGATAAGAAAGAGGGATTGGAGAGGCAATTAGAGAAAAGTAGGCCATAGGAAAAAGAGGAATATAGAAAGGAGAGGGGGAGAGAAAGTGATTTACATTACAGACAAGTCACACAGGAATTTTGGCCCTGGCTGTAGTGGAGCAGAATCGTATAGTAAGGCCAAAGATGACTTTTCCATAAGTGTGGTGTGTGTATTTACTAAAGCATAGCCACAGCCATATCTAAACGTTTATGACAGCAAACCTCAATTAATTGGTAATGGTTTGGACGAGAGTTTTGCGCCTAAATTGACTTAAATGCAGTTTAAAATGCAGTACTTCTTTATTGATCCAGCAGAATAGAGTTAAGGTTGTCTCTTACCAGAATGTGAGCTCATTTTTATCCCATTTCAGTCCCTGGATTGCGTAGCGCTTCTTTCTCAGGTTGCTTTTCAGTTCGGCTCCGAACTTGTCTGGGACGCCACAGCGGGGCCTCTTCATTGCCCTGGCGATCACAGTCCAATACATTAGATCATCCACCGCACAACAGATTTAATTTCAGTGATTTTGGACAGGATGGCCGTTAATTTCTGTCCTCATATATTCTACATCTTCCGTGCCTCATTGCACACCAGTGGAGGATTGCTGACACAATGCTCTAGTTTTCCATTCTCTCCTTCCATGACTAACAAGCACATAACTGATGGGCCAAAATAATTCCACAGAGATATCTATAAGCTCTTGAATCTCCTGAACTAGCCACAGGTGTTCAGAAAATGCGACACGGATCCAATGAAGGAAATAGTGTATCATCTAGAGCCTTTTTTTTTTCAGGAACATATATATATATATATATAGTTTTTTCATTTATTTTTTAAGAAATGCAATCCTGGACATGGCAGCATTAATTACACTACAATACACTCTTGCTGTCTCCTCAACCATGTGGGCAGCTGACTTACTCTAGAGTATCGTTATCCATGCTGCCAGTGATTTTCAGGCCATAGAATCTCTGCATGGCAGCAATGGCAGAGGAGACGGAGTGAGGAGAGCGGGCCGTATGTGTGCGGAGATCACCAGGTGGCAAATAACCATATTGCTGTAGCCATGCCTAGAATGGGACAAAAATATTCATTACTGAACAATATTTCACAACTATATGAATAGATATTAGTTTGATGTTGAGGACATATACTGTCATGCAGATCTGTTGTATGACTGCATCATTAAACTCAGTTGCCAAAGTGTCCTGTTTCACCTGGTTAGTTTTTTTTTAGGTATCTGTATAAATTATTTTCTTGATCCTTATTTTGTCTTGTTTTCCAGTAAATTAAAAAAATAGTTAAATTTGAGAACATTTTTATTTTGTTAATGAACACTACCATTCAAAAGGGTCAGTAAGTGTTAGAAAGTGATGGTAAAGACTCTTAAGTTGTTACAAAAAATGGCTGTTTCCAACAAATTCTGTTCTTTTGAAAGCCCTGTTTCCACCTGATATTAAGATGAGTTCTGATAGATCAGAACACAAGTGGATGAGGCAGACACACCCGTTTACACCTGCTATATTAATCCATCTATTGACCGCTTTCAACCACTTCTGTCCTGATTTCTTTGAGGGGAGAGTCTATGGGCGGGTAAAAGTATGTTTTTTTCTTTTTTCAGATCTTTCGATCTAATGGACAAAATAAGCTTGTGCAATTTACATATGAACGCGCCCAGAGACGACGGGAAAAAAACGGAAAGCATCAGCTATAGTTTCTGCTCTGATAGCCACAAAACCACAGCGAACACGGTCAGTGTGAGTTAAAAATCAGGAATGGTTAGAGAACATTGTCCTTGGTAAGTTTTTTGACTACCTCTGGAAGTGGTCAAAAGTGGACAAGCTCAAAACGTTTTACACCTCATTTACACCTGTATTTAGCATCGTCCACTTGTGATCCTATCGACCAAAATGCATCTTAATACCAAGTGGAAACAGGGCCTAAGAATCTTGAAAAAGGTGTATAAAAATATAAAGCAGCACAACTGTTTTTAATGTTGAAAATGATGAATGTTTCTTGAGCTCCAAATCAGCACATCAGAAGGATCATGTAACACTAAAGACTGGAGTAATGATTTCAAAATTCAGCTTTGCCATTATATATTATATATTAAAATAGAAAACCATTCTTTGAAAACCAAGTTGTAATAACAAATTTGAGTCTTGAGTCTTCATTCAAAAACCATTTAAAAAAGTCTTACCGACCCCAAACTTTTGAACAGTAGTGTGTATCTTGATTTTATTTATCTTGCCCCATTCCAACAAAACTTTGCTAGATTTGTTGTAAAACAAGAAAAAAGCTATTTGTAATAGCTTAAGCTTAATTCAAGATTTATTTTGATTCTCAATTAAATGCTAACTTGTTTTAAGGACGTTTTTACTGGACAACCAAACAAAATACTGATTTAGAAAATGATTTTTTTGCATAGAGAAGATATGGTATATCACATATAGCTTAGCAGTTGATATTACTATGCATTTAATAAATAGCTTTGGTGAGTGTGAACTGGAAATTGAGTTGACAGAACAAGAACTTGGAGATGGTAGGAGATGGTCTCAAACCCAAGGGATTGGGCAAGGTTCCTTACCACAATTCATGAAACAAAAGTCCAGTAACAGGGCCTCTATTCAAAATTCACTTAAAGAAATACTTCTAATAAACAAATCTATATCTCAAGTGTGTGTCTAGACTGATTTATGACCTTGCTTTTCTTTGAGACAAAAAAAAGCTGCATTATCTCTGTCTTAAAACTGAGTCAGTGATGGCACAAATGCATTTCTGTTTGTAGCAATGTAGGATGATAGATGAGATAATGAAAGGTGAAATGTTATCTGTCTGTGACTCCCTCAGGGAGACAAGATACTGTCTCCAGTTAAACCAAACTGTCAGTAAGTAATTTCCCTGGGAATTTCTGGTTAATACCATTGAAACCTCAGAGACAGAGCCCTTATCCCGTAATCCCCCTGTCCCTACCTCCTCCACCACTCTCTCTCTCTCTCTCTCTCTCTCTCTCTCTCACACACACACACACACACACACACAACTGCAGGAATGAAGGGCAACAATGTAGACACACCCTGTGGGGCTTCACTACACCCTTGTTCAGCTGTAACTCATATAGAGAAAAACATGTGAATCACATGATTTGGCTGTCGTAGCATGTGGTCTTTGTGAGTAAAGTGTCAACAGAAAGAGGTTCCTCAGCATGATCAGCATGTTTTATGTCTATCTCTGGCTGAATGTGTTTTTGAGTGTGTGTTTTGGCAGCAGATGTGATTACGTCCACAGTCAGATGCTTCGGAGAATGTATTCCAAGTTGATGTAATCCTGGAAATTTAGTTTTTTTGTAATAACTTCCTGTTTTCTTGTACTCTTTATTCCCTTATTTTCTTCTATTTTTATTCATCTATTTACTCCATTCCTGCATCCTTTTTTGTCTCGGTATCTTTTCTCGTCTGGTTTTTCCTAACTTCCTCATAATGCTTCTCCATTCCTTTCTATCATCAGTCGGTGAATAGCGCAGTTTATATGGCTCTCTGTGACTCGCTCTTAGTCCTCCACAGCACAAACAAAGCTTCAGTGTGTTATATCCATATGAGGGAAGGAAGGCTGTTTATGGGATATGGATTGGTGGGGGATGGCTGAGATTGTGATAGATGAAAGTAGCGCGTAGTGAACTGGAGCTGGACAAACATCATGTGTGATGTATTTGCTGTTGCACAACATTTCTTGCATTTCCCTAAAAAACAAGTTCGAAAATTGGAGCTCAAACTTATCCCGGCAGAGAATATCTCTGTTTTCAAGTACTTGCTGTCTTCCTCATAGAGGAAGTCATTTCCAAAAATAAAAAAAATAAAAAGTCTTTAAATTTTCACAGGAAAGTTAACTCATTCTTCCCTACAGTTATAAATACAATGTGGACATAATATTCACATGAATTACTGGCTATGCCATCCTTGACTTCTGTGGTATGCTAAAGTGGTGGTACCAGCTTCACAAGATGACCGGTCTATGATTATGTCATTATACTAAGAATCAAGACTACTACTGGGGAAAACTATTTGCAAAGATCTGTTGGGTTTGTACCTATGAGTACCCAAAATAGCAAATGTTTTATCATTTGAAATAGCTGACGTCCCTTGTTTTTCATTTTCCGTTATTCAGTGGTTCTATGAGGTGATCTTGTCATAGCCATTCAGGATATTTTTATATTTTATTATAAAAAAATAAAAAAATACCACCCCGCACACACCTGGGTGGTTTCAAGAGGGTGTAATAAATCACTTCCAATGCAATGGAAAATACAGAAACAGTCCTGCTTGTAGTCATAGCTTGCAAATTGTATTAAATCATTTCAGTCAACATTCATTTTTGCCTGACATGCCAGAAAATACCTGAACCTTTTTTCAAAACGTTTTACGGGGTACGAAAGCATGCAATACCTTTTATAAAAAGGAGCAATAGGCACCATTTTGTGTTTGCACGCATATGCATAATAAAATCAGAGAGACTTGAGAGAAAGACATGCAATTTCAAGGGAAAATGAGTCACAACTTCCATTTACTCTGGGCCAATGGAATAACACAGAATCTGGGTGAGCATGTGGTGAATCCAAATCCAATGAAGCCAAATCATAAAAATGTAGTTCAGCTGCTCAGGTTACGCCATAGAGCCTCAACAGCTGGCTAAATGTGTCAACACCGTAACATCAACAGAAATATCCCCAAAAATAAATGGCTAATGTCATTGGAGTTTGCACAACCACGAGTTTATCAGTGAAGTTTACTTATCACGAACAAATATGCAAACTATGCAAATTCATGCACTGTGATGCACCTAAATCCCTTGGAATAAATTATATTCTTCAGTGGTATTTTATTATTTTACTGGTGAATGGATGCTGTTGAAAAAAATCTGAAGATATACCAGTTATAATTATATAATAACAGCCAATGTATTTTATAGATCACATTTTTTACACCTGGGGCACTTGGCTGTTTGATGACAAGAAAAATTATATTTTTAAATGGAAAGTGCATAATAGGAACATTAGGGAATCTTGGATATATAGGAAAGGCAGTTGGGAATTATCTTTCCAAGACTCTTTCTTACTGCAATAGTCTGTGGGTTGTTTGGCGTGAAGCGACAGGAACTGGACAATTTGTAGTCCAATTCAGCCTTTCATTTCTCTGTTATTCTATCATTTCTGAAATGACATCACTTCTCAGCCCACAATAACTTCTATTCTTTATGCAGACTTGCATCATTCGCACCCCACCACATTTCCTGCCTGAAAAGATCAATCCCATTTTATTCCCATCTCTTTGTGTCTCTTTTCTGTAACATGCCACCCCCTTCCACATCCCACGTCCTTCCTTACACTTTGACACTACATCCCTAACTGTTGGCATCATCTCACATCTGTTCTAAAGCCATGTGGTCAAGACCGTACGGAAAATCCCCAGGCCATTTCCTCTGGTTTTGTTCTATAAAGGATGTGACTTAGCCATATGTGGCCAAATACACATCCCAATAAAGTACTATGATGCACAGCTCCCTAGAAGTTCTTCATAAATGTAGTAGTACTCATCAGATGACTTATCCATGACCTGTCCATTGCTGTCAATGACGAGAAGTGCATCACAAAAATAACATGTCATGGTTAGTATTGAACCATAGTCTGACTTTCACAACAAAGGGAGGTGGATGTAGACAGACACTAATATTGTTTAAAACCACAGATGTGCATGAGTCTATAGCATAAGGATATCCTTAAGGAATTAGGAAAACTTCCTGCAGGATTGTGATGACTTCCTGTAAGCCAAAGTGAAGAAAGAGAGGAAGAAAAGAGTCCACATGGAGTTTACTGCCCTGTCTAAACCCCTCCTCTCATTTTTGACCATAACCAAGGACAGATGTCATACATAGCAGAAAAAACCTTTCCCCCCAAACTCATCCTCAGCATATCCTTCCACCCTCTGACCACAACATTACAGTTGAGGACTTTTCTTCCTGTTTTCTTGTGGTAATTGGTCGTTCTTTTTTGCGTCCTCAGCATCTTTCAATCTCTGTGGTCTCTAACTTGACCTTAATTCAGAATCCTCCACTCCTCTGCAATTTTCTAAGTGTTTACTTTGATCACTGAGCAGCCAGAGAGATCAGACATATTAAATCTAAACATCTGTGACTGAATAATGCTATACTGACTTTAAGCTAATAAAATCTTTCCCATTAGATTTTTAAAATCTAATGAAAACCTGTCACATGTTATTAACCCTATTTTAGGACTATTGAGTTGTTTTGCATCATGACATTATTTTCATGACACTTGAGCATGTTCCCTCTCAAATGTCTTAATGTGTATTTTTAAAGGATGATTTTCAAAATTACTGTAATGAAATATTTGTATTATTATTAATTTAATCAGCAGCATACAATAAAGAAGAGGGGTGAAATAAGACCTAGGCATAATGCATACATATACACACGCACATGAATATATACAAATCTTTAATGAGAATGAGATTTTTTGTGCTTCTGAAAAGAAAACTGGAGATAAAAATGTTTAATGCCACAATGCAAAAATGTTTCATTTTCTTTATGCCTTTCTTTATGCATTTCCTGATTTTGTGGTGAAATATGACCCTCATATGTTCTTGACAGTTATTGTCTGATTCACACGAATAAGACTTTAAATCAAGGGCCCTTAAAGGAATAGGTCACTTTTTTTTTTTTTTATTAAGAAGATATTTTGAAGAATGTCGGTAACCAAACAGTTGATGGACCCCCATTGACTTCCATAGTATTTTTTTCCCTATGAAAGTCAATGGGGTCCATCAACTGTCTGACTACCGACAATCTTTAAAATATCTTCTTTTTAGAAGAAAAAAAAAAATCATACAGGTTTGAAACAACTTGAGGGTGAGTAAATGATAACAGAATTTTCATTTTTAAGTAAACTATTCCTTTAATTCTCAGTCTCCCAAAGTCTGTACAGCATGAGTCTCATATCATAGGCTACAATCTGTTTTTATGTCAAGCATTGACCTACTTCAATGAAGGTCACACATGTGCATGCATGTATTATAGTAGTGTTGTACAGTAATTGCCAATGAAATGTAATTGCCAAGAGGACTAAGCAATGTTTGCTTAAAATTTTGCTTAAACTTTTATTAGACTATTTTATGGATTTAAGCATGCTGCTGTAGGCTACTGCTTCTAGTATGCATTGGTGATCTCCAGACACAAACACTTTGCCACCGCAGAATAGATCTGGGTGTGTTATCAGAGATAAATATCTGTATTAAGTCTCGACAATAATGCAGGATACTCACCTCAGGTTTCTGGTCTTGTTTTGAGGACGATCTGTGCGCGCACACAAATATTAGGAGCAACAGCTCCGTTAAGCCGCTCCAAATCATTCTTCAGTCGATGAGTCCTTTGTTGAAAAAAGTTTATTACTGTTAATAAAGTGTGGCTGCTCTTTGTAACTGTCAAAACATAACCACGCTTTAGAAGGAAAAAATATATACGCGGCTACCACTTTTGTGGTACGAAATTTCTCCAGGAGAAGGGAGAATACTGAAGGTTATCAAAATGTAAACAATTACTGCTATAGATTACTATTGCATCGCATTGACTGGAACTCTAAGTCCTAAAATCATATTGTTTTATGCACTACGCGCTAATATAGCACAGAGAGAACGCAGTGTAAATATAGAGAGTGATCCTTGGTAAATATCTCTTGTCTTATTTCTCTTTCATTGCGTTGTTAGATCAAATCTTCGGTTTCATATGCACAGCATCCCCTTTCTCGGGGCTGTAGACGTGGTCGCTCGATAGGTGTTGCCAAAAGCTGATCCTGAAAAGTCAAAGCCCTGCCTCCTCAACATTAGCCCATCCCTCTCCCTTCCACTGTTCGAACTTAATGGCCTTGCTGACTATCTTCAACCGCTTTGGTTGGCTCGACCTTGTGGACAAAGAATAGCCTACTTCATCTGGCACAGCCTTTTTTTTATCCCTAACTAGCCTATTGTTTAGCTTTTGCCATTTTAATTCATGGTTTTGCTCGACATTCGTTTGGTGTTTTGTGGTACTTGAATGACTGGTCAAAACATTTTGAAAGCAAACTGCATGACAAAATGATTTATTTCACATGATTGAATGGAAAAAATATGTGCATAATGCCAGGGCATTTCTTTAATCTAATTTATCTTTTTATGTTATTGTTTGTGTTGACAGTCATAAGTATGAGTGTGTATGGAAGTCATTGGAAAGTCCCTACCATTATAGAAAAACAAATAGGTCAATGTTTATTTCTTTTGACTCAGGTTTACAGGAAAGGGAATATTATAATTATTATCCATATCTACATTTTTAGATTTTAATTAGGTTAGCAATGGTGTATCTTATCCAGACTCTTTAACTTGTGACAAATTCCCACAGTCCATTATTTTATGATGTAACAGCCTTTCAGTTGCCAATGGATGCACAGTATCCCTTTTTTTGTTTGTAACCTACCGATTTTATGTCTTCAGTCTTGAGCTAAGGTTTAACACTGCCACCCACTGGTGGGATTCTGACATTACATGTTGCGTATATTGATAAAGAGAAAAATATACTGTATCAAGTGTCTAATCAGGAGCCTATCTTTTACTTTTAGAAGAGCTTCAATCCTTATTGCCTGGCCGCCCTGAATGATTTGTGGAAAGATAGAGGTGAAAATGTACTTTTATAAAAAGGTTAAATTGTCAAGGTATGTTGACGTCAGAAGACATGATGTGCGTTTTGAACTCATCCTGGTTTTTCTGAAACTTTAAGTTCTTTTTTTTTACAAATATGTATGTGCCATTATCAGTGCATCATTATCATCTATCTTGTGTTCCACACATCCATACATGTTGAAACAACCCTTGACCTTCTCTTATAGTAAATCCATTCAGTAGGTAACAAAGTAAAAGATTATTTATTAAGCCATATAAGTTTTTCTATTCCTCAAGTCCAAGTTTTTGTGCTTAGAATATTTTGCGACTCAGTGCGTTGGCCTTGGATACAGGATTTTTTTTTTTTTTTAAATGTCACTACGGCCATAAAGTCCAGCTTTGGGTTTACGAATAGTGAGCTTATACACGTGAACCACTTTGCATTTGTAACTGTAATTCTGTAGCCTTTTTATACAGTTTTAGTACTCACTTTTAAAACCCATACATCACAGCAGAATACACATACCCCTGCAAACAAACATGTAGACTATACACTTTCCCCCCCCGTCCTCCTTATGTGCCTCTGCATGGTTGTCATGGTGCAAGAGATTAGAGGCCAGTGCTCAGACAGATTGTCAACGCTTCCTCCAGTTTCTCCCTCACTGCGCTTGATGTGGCACACACAGAAGCAGTGCAGAGGAGTTTGATTGTGTTAGGGAGTGAGCGGATTAGGGATGCCTGTATGTGAAGAAAACTGTTTCCCACAGACCACCAAGGAAGAGTAACATCACTGTAAATGAGATTTATAGTCTTAAAAAAGGTGTGCGCAGTAAAAAAGAATGTCATATTCTGGTTATTGTCATGTATACACTGATTTTTATTTCCATTTTGATCTTTTAGCTGTACCATGAAATTACAACTCACAGTCAGACTCATACACCCAATTCATTTCTATGGAAGATACATGTAAAAGTATCGAGACAAAGAACAAACATCACCATAGAAACAAACATTTCCACCAAGAAATATAGAAAGGGTTATCTTTTAAGCTATAGTGGTTCATCTCAGAATCAGTCAAATTCTACCTTTTTCAATAACTACACTGACAATATTAAAGTAACAAGAGTTTACACTGACTAACATACAGGCATGTTAAACAATCTTTCCCGACTCTTTAATCTAGTTGGTGTTAAGAGCAGTATATTGTCTAGTACTGTACAGCTGGACAGGACAAACATGGATACAATGGACATAGGTTGACAGGTCATATTTACAGTTTGGTGTTTTGGTGCTTTCCAACTTTTAAAACTAAAATCCTGATGATTTAGTACAAATAAAGAATGTTTAAGTACAAGTCAACAATATTTCATGTGAATTTGCCTAGTGTAAATTGTATGAAGTGTATTAAATATCAGCTTGTCAAAAGCACTGGTTGGATCTAGGAAAACAATTGTACATGCATTTCCTCTGGGCTCCAGCTGTTCTGTCTGTGCTAAGAATTTTGAGAAGGATATCTTTTTAAACATTTGAGCTTATTAAGAAAATTGATAAGAGCTCGAATTTTTGGCCAAATGTTGATAAAATTGTCCACTTTGTGCATGACTGCCCTCCAAAACATAATGGAACAAGGTATCGACTCAGCCTAACAAGATCTTTGACCAAATAAAGACTTTCTCAGAATCTGTATTTAGTTAATTTTATACTTCTTCATTTGAAATGCACTCCCTCCCAATTTTACCATTCTTACAGAGTTAATAAAGAAATAGTACATCAATACAATAACTTTTAGTGAAGAACTAGTCTATTTTCATCATTGGCTTCATAAATTTTGCTCTGTTTCTCACCCAAATCTATTGTTTAAATCCTTAGCTACCTTCAGATCTTAACTTTGGAAGAGTAAACAAAACAGTCATGAAAACCTTGCACAGACAAAATAATTTACATTCATCAAAAAGAACATCACATAATATTAAAGGAAGTACTATAAGATATATTTAGACATTATTACATATATTAAAATACACAATGCAGGTATTTTAATATGAAAGATCAGGAACATTTTTTAAACCAAGTTAAGACCCTCTATGTGATTTCTGTGTGTACATGTGTGGCATTATGTGCTGTGTGGTTTTTTTTTTTTTTTTTTGGTGAAGTCAACCATCATAATTATCCTTTATAAGTTCCTTTTTCTTGTCAGCTATAAGATTGATCTCAACACTTTGTCTCTCTGTTTCTTTAACAGCGATTGGTGGAGAGGTCTCTGATGCTTGCTGATGTTTTTGGAGGGCTTGGTTTAAGAAACTCATTGATGCCCTGGTGGCAGGAAGGTTGCAAGGTGGTGAGTTTGTGACCGCTCATGATGCAACACTCTCTCTGGGCCCTTGGTCCTTGCAGGAGTTCGAGGTGCCTTGACAACTCCTCCATGGTGCTTCATATGTCCCTAGAAGTTATAGTAAGAGATGGTATTTTATTTCCATGTATCTCTCAAATTGCAACAAGACATTGTACCATGTTAAACTGTATATTCACATTGAATGACACTAATTGTTTAGCTTAATGAATTCAAAAGGCCACTCACCTTGAGTCCACTGCGACTTGCATACTCTTTTCCACATTCGGAACAATGGTAGATTTTTTTCTCTGGCATGGGAGGTGGAAGACTGGGAGTCAGTGATATGCATCCAGTTGATTCTGTTTTGTCCATTTCAGTTCCTGTTGCATCTTTAAGGTCCACTTTATCCTTTGAGGTTGAACTAGAGTGAGTTTCCTTCTTCTGCACATGTATGTCAGGCCTCTCAGTCTCAGCTGCGTCCTCACTTGTCTTGTCTACAGTGTCTGACCCCATATCTGCATTAATACTCAAATCTGGAGTTGTCCTTTGACCATTCTTTGGTGTTTTATGTATATTATCTTCCATCTTTTCTTCCTTAGAGAACTCTTGGGGGATTGATTTGGATGTTTGGACAAGGCTTTGGTCAGGCTCATCTAGGCGTACTGTATAAGTAGACACACTCTCAGATCTCAGCGCAAGAACAGAAGGTGGTGTTGATGTTGGATGTGGCCGAGGATCCCTGGATGCATTATGAGCTTGTATACCAAGAAAATCCTCTAGATTTGATCTGGATCCAGAGCAAGAAATGGGTGAGAGAGATGTATTTTCACTGAGTTCACAGTCATCTCTTTGTGGACTGGCTTTCATTACAGCAGAGGAGCATGAAATAATTTTGTCTTCCAAGGAGGCAGTGTTGCTGGATAGTTCAAAAGATAGTTCATTAGTGGCAGAAGGACCAGTTGTTGCTGATGCTGACTGAGTGGCAGGAGGGACAAGGGAGGCTGCAGATTCTACTGGAGAAGGTACACCGAGAGAGAGCTCAGGGGGATCAGGTCTGAATGTTGGAGGTGAATGGGGGGTTGGATTCAGGGAGGGGTCAGGGCTTAGGTCGAAAGGTGGTATACGACCTGAGCTAAGTGAAGCAGGTAAGCTGGAGGTTGCGGGACATACTGTGGGACCAGTGCTGTTAGCAAGGGATTCAGTATGTCTAGAATCTGATACTGTTTGTAGATCAGCATGTAATAACTGAACATCCATAGTGCTAGGGCTTATCTCTGAAGCAGAGAGCTCAATAGACTGGGGATGGGACAAAGTATCACATTCTGTTGAAGTATCAAGCATGTTCTCTGGTGGTAGCTGTCCTCCTAAATGCATGCGGATATGATGTTGCAGCACAAGGGCATTGGTAAACTTCCGTTGGCATAAGGGGCAAGAATTCTGGGCACGACTGTTTGGTGGGCGGGCTCGATGGGTAGCAAGGTGTGCTCGAAGGCTTCCTTTAGTTGAGAAGGAACGACCACATAGCTTGCAGGGGAAGGGTCGCTCACCTAAATGAGTAGCCTGGTGCAAACGCAACGCTCTTGGGCAGCTTAACACCCGCAGGCACACACTACACTGATTTGGGGCAAGTGTCCCAGCAGAGTTCATAAGTCCCAGGTAAGGTGACTCCTTGCTGAAGAGGGATGATGGTATTTGGATTGTAGATGATGGAAGTGAGGTGACCACATTTGTACTGAATGTGCTTGTGCTCATTAAACCACTGCTGCTATAGCTTAATGCACCTGCTACACTATGGCTGCTGGTAGAAGTCTCCCCAATGGATGAAACCCAGTGTGACTGACTGTGTGGTTCTTTCTCTAACTTTTCCACCAGTCTCTGCAGCTTTGATGTGTCCGAGGTGGAAGTTGAGATGGAAGGGGCCGCGGATGAAGCTGTGAATGGGGATGTGATATGTTGTTGTGGGGATGGCAGAAATGATCCGGCTGGAGTTGTCTGCCTCAGAAACCCATGGCCTGGAAGATGGTGAGTGGAAGATGCTGGGAAGAAGATTTTGGGTAAGTTTGCAAGCTGTGAGTAAGCAGAATGGGGCAGCATAGTAGGTATAGGTGGGGTGTTCTCATCAAAGCGCTGTTGTTTCACTCCTTTATATACCCCAGCAATGGAGGAGGTGGATGAGGCAGGAGCTGAAAGAAGGGTGGAGGCCAGAGAGGATGTTGATGAGGATGTTATTGAGGAGGTAGTGGCTGTAGAGGCTGCAGCAGCCGCAGCAGCAGCAGCACGGTTGAGCTGAAGGAGAGAGTGTGCAGTGGTCAGCAGAGCCAAATCAATACTAGGAGGCAGAGATGAGGGTGTGGCGCGTGTTGAGGCAGTAGTGCCCTCAAGACTGTCACCACACAGATCATCCTCTTGCTGGATCTGATGCTTCTGAATAGCATTTGTATTGTTGGAGGTGACAGTTTGAGTTTGTGCTGATCCTCCCATTGATCCCCCAGTTACAGATGCAAAAAGTGAACAGGGAAACAACGAAAAAGAAAGTTCAGGGTTTTGTTCACGATGGCGCAAGAAGTGGACCTTGAGGTTCCCTCGTGTGGTGAATCTACTGAAACATACTGGGCACTGGTAAGGACGCTCCCCTGTGTGTGAACGCAAGTGTATTTGCAGGGATGAATCGCTGCTGAAGAGTTTCCGACAAAATCGGCATGCATGATGCATGCGCCCCGATGATAAGACAGGCGTACCTCCTTGAGCAGAGAGTTTTGGACCCTGTGAGGGGGCAGTAGGGATAGCAGCTGTTGATAGAGATTGGTTCGGGAAGGTAAGACTACTGTTTCCACTGGCTGCTGTGGTGTTGGATGATTTTTGCGATGATAGGCCAAGGGAAAGTGTGAGTGGATAGTTTGAGGCAGCAGGTGTGGGCATTGATGAGGATGTGGCACCACTTGTATGATTGGTGAAGTTTGCTGGAGTAACTACCCCACTGTCATACTGTGCCTTATGGGGGCGTAAGACATTCAAGAGAGGGTGGGCATGTTTGGAGGACTTGGAGGTGGTCTGAGGTGGTAGCAGGGATGAGAAACAGGCCAAAAGAGGAGCCACAGAGGTAGGGGGAGGTGATGACTTTGGTCGGGAGGGTCTGGGGTTGTTATCAGAACCTTTTAAACAAAGCTGTGGCAGAGATGGAAGTATGAATGGCTTTGAATCCACTTCACAAGATCCTCCTCCCAGCCTCAGTACTTGCCTACAGATTTCCTCAGTCATCTGCATTTGATGGATTTGCCTCTGCTGCAGCACACGTAGCTCCTCCAAGATAAAAGCAATACTGACGGGTGCACATGCTGGGGCTGAAGGGACTGAGCTCGGGCTGGAAGAGGGTGTAACTGGACTTGGGGGACCCTGAGGCACAGAATTGGGGCTTCCAGGATGTGGAGGCACACAGAGAGAAGCAGCAATGGAGGAGGATGAAGAGGTTGTGGTTGCTGACACGCCTAACTTTGGAGAAGCCATGGGTGAGTGAGTGATGTTGTGGGTAGAGAGCACGGTTGGTGCAGTAGTAGTGATAGGCTGATTAGTAGAATGGGATGGTATGTCAGGAATTTTGGAAAGGTGAGACTCTGTTAGGTTTAAAGGAAATTGATTGGGCTGGCAGGGGATGTGAAAGATACGATGGCTTGGTCTGGTCAGAGAAGGTGTTGTGAGCCTCTCAACCGGTGGGATTAAAGTAGATTGGTAGCTTTGAGTTGTAGAGTATGAGGAAGAGCAGGAAGAGTTCTTTGCAAGAGTAGAGGTGAGGGACTTCACTGCCAACTGCTTCTCTAGAAAATTAGAGAGAAACTATTTATGCAACAATTTATGCCATACAGATACTAGTCTAGTCTAACGTTTAAAGTCCAATAAAAAGCAAGAATAAAAACGGTAACAGGTCAGGAAACTGATACTAAACAGTTATATAGTTGAAAAGACACTCATACACTATTTTAAGATTAAGGTAGCCACTACAATATCTAATAAGTATAATAGAATGTACAGTTTGATTAATCATTCTAAATGTATTATTTTAATTAATTTAATAATAATTTAATACATTCATTATTTTAAATCAGTCATTAGGTAATTGAGTAAAGAGAAAATAGATTGTATACATTTAATTACACAATTAGTTTTGTCATTTTATTCATTTTATTCTCGCTAGGTTCTTACATGTTCATTGTTTGTGGTCTGCCACATTATTGTTGTTATTGCACTTGTGACCTGACAAACCCAAATGTTTTTAGCCTTATGAACCTCATAACCCAATTTCGAATCTTTAGTTCTTTTCCTTTTATTTAGTTTGTTGCCGCCTTGATTGCTTCCAAATTGTTTTTACTCACTGCTTACACAAGCATCACCAAGGAAACATAGCATATGGAGAGGCTCACAGAAGAGGATACCTCTGGCTGACCTGTAACACTGTATTTCTATTAAATGCCAACCAAAGTATAGTATTGCTGTTCTATCCAAGGCTCCCATCAATGGCACCTACTGTGCCACTTAAACTCCCGTTATCATAAATCTTTTTTTAACATTTAACTTGTAATATAAATAAAAAAAATTAATTAAAACACAATTTGTACTTTTTATTTTTACCTCTTTTTTAAGTCAGTCTTGCACATGGCTGTCTTCTCCTCTCTCTCTATCCCCTCACTCCCTCGGAAATCCCATCCCTTGACCAGCTTACAATGCTTTTAGCACCGCTAACAGCCAACTTTGTTTCCACAGCAACAATGAACATGGACAATGAACCTCGCCACAAAATTCCCAAACCTCTTCACTGACCCACCTACCCACCCTCTAAATTGTGTAAGTGAATATATTCCATTACATCCCATATATAAAAAAATAAATAAAAAAATCTTCTCTCCTAACCCAGCAAAGCCTGAAAGGTCAGTGAGCCTTAGTGCCATAGTCTACCACTAAAAACAACTAGACTGCTTAAAATAAGTGACCTTTAGCATTGGAGCCATATCCAGACACCAATGTGAATTTACAGAGGACATAATAGCATGAATACAAAATTAAATAGAGATACATTCACACTCATATACTAGGGAGAGATGCACAAAGAGCTTCCCGTACTAATAGAACTCTAGAATTTAAGTCACAGATCAACACACTCTTATGCACATACTTCCTGGCAGTTAATGCCTGACTGCACGACCACAAAGCCTCACAGAGACAATTAAGTCTCATGCCATTCCCGCTCAAGTGGCTCCTTCTTTTTCAATGTTGTCCACCTTTTTCCACAACCTTTTTCTAATTCCCTTTTCAAAACCCAGTTCAGCATATTACGCATCTCTGTTCCCTTTAGGTTTGCTTTGCTATTTGGTCTTCTCATTCTCACTAGCTATACATACAATATCGTGGGTGGTCTCAATTCTTAGCTTGGGTCAGAAAAAGATGAAAGAACTAATTGGATATTCAACGGAAGCTGTTGGGATCTATGTATATGTAAATATTACTGAATTTCCTTTTATTTTTACTCTGCTTCATTTTACTTTTCTTAACTAGATCAGATATTTTAAACGTATGAATCTATTAATGTCACAGCAAATATCTCGAATGGCATTTGCAAGATGGCTCGCTGGCAGAAACAATGAAGCTTCTCTTACTAAACGGTAAAACATTTCTCACCATGTTGAAGTAGCCACGAAGTGTTGTGGATAGGGCTGAAAAAGTGCTGAGGTCTTTTCTGTTTCCGGCGTGACATGATGCAGGGGAAAGTCAATGGCTAAATGGCCCATGGGTTGAATCAGACTGAAAATCTTTCTCTTTAAACTAAATTACAGTAAGTCTCACTGCATTAGTTCTGAGAAACAATCAAAAATCCATGTTTCATTTATATAGAGAGCTACAAGGCGAAAGGCCAAGTGCATACATGAGCAAGCAACGTCTCAAAAGTGAACTAAGCACTTGGCAAACTAAATCTGTGTCTATTCAGTGTCTAACTAAAATCCAAAGACAACTCTCCACCTCCTTTTCCCTGTTTCTCTCTCAAACACAGTCTCGGCTTGTTCTCTCTGCATTTGCATTCAAATAACGCAGAACACCACCTACTCATGCATATACCCCTCCTTTCTCTTACACCCCCAAGTTTTAAGGCGTTCCCCTAAACCTGTTTTTAAGTCTCAAGGCATTCCCCTAAACCTGTTTTTAAGTCTCAGGATTGAGTATTTAATAATTAGACACCAAGAGCATGTAAGGCTGAGATACCGTACAATGTATGAAAAAATGTCTTGTAACCTGTTGCCAAAAAATGGCAGGGGACCAAATGTATTCATAGTTATCATATAGTGTTAAATCATTTCATAATGTCATATTCCTAGTAATGTGATTGCCTTTTTAAATCAATCTCAAATATGACTGTAAACTTTAGCTCCTTAATGTAATGCATTCAACAGGCCTGCATTAAGTTCATTAGAACTTAAAAGGACCTGCAGAGATTCTCACGTCAACGGCATTACTGTATAATTAAAATTTAAGCCAAATAATAGAATTTGAAACAATATCTAAATTATGATTGTCTATAATATCAATGTGTCATGTTTTCAGGTGAGTCCATTTCAGTAGCATAATCCAATGTCATGGTATTTATTTTATAAAACTATAATACATCCTTGTCCTCCTCAACAGTATGATGTATTTCATGTGCATGTTTTTTTATTTTTTTATTTTTAATCATTTGGCTTTCACAGCATTTGGTTAACCACATTCCTTACATATTACATTTATATTATTATATCATTTGTATAAAAACTCAAGACGTTATTATTAAAATAATATTACTGCCAAAACACAATAAAGTGTTTAGCTAGCATTTCAATTTATGCTATAATACACCTCGTAAAATTCTTGTACAAATGTCATAATTACGTCAGCAAAATGCTCGCGGGAACTACAGCTCTACTGTACGCGCGACCTGTTGCGTCCTCCGGCGCGCTCTATGATCATAACCAATTATGATTCATATTTCTTATGACTACATGAAATACTTTGACGTAACTGACATTTGGAGTCTACGGATTGTAAATGGTATAAACACTTACCAGCAGACGATAATCTTTCTCGGCTGTTTGTGAAATTAGGGTAGATTACGTCGTACAGTGTCTGGGTCGTAATATCATCATTGCTGTTCCGGCATTTTGCCACCGTGATGCGCAGTCGGCTTTGACAGCAGGCAGTTCGACATCTAAATTATTTATTTGCTGTACTGTCGTTACACTGTATATTGTTGTAGTCGTGACTGGTCACTTCTCACCCATTGTTCAGTGTTTGGTTTGATGGCACATTGCGATTTCGTAAAGTGATATTTCGCTATTCCTGTCATTCCCACAGTCATCCCCTCCCTCGCTGCTCTGCTTCCTTTGTATTTGGTAAAAATGGCCCTCTCCCCGGCCTGAGCCTTTGTTGAGCACACTAGCGCTGCGGCATCGACGGATGTCTGTCTGTGAGTCTGTCGGTCCAATCCGGACACTGTCTCCGCAGAGTAATTAACCAGCCATTACGAATCATGTTTGGTTTTTAACTGCCTAATGTGCGAGGCCTTTACGTTTGCCTGAGGTCTGTGACACAATTTTCTTTTTTAGATTATGTAATCTGGTAATAATTCTTAGGCTATTATGAAAAAAATGCATTTTATATGAGAATGGTGTAAATATGTCCAGGTGTTGTTCGCGTTGAATTTCACATACATGTGTTAGCCATAATATTGGAGTTGTACAAAAACTGTTCAGTTTACTGTGACACTGAGTAGCTACGTTGCTAACAAGTTGCTTAAAAGGACTACAACTACCACAAGGATGTTAATTTATGTGCTTGATGAGCTGGACAATGGTTGTAGTCCATGAATAACATGAGAGCAAGGCATAACACTTTTTGTCTTTCTCAGTTTGTGTAAATCGATTTGGTGTTAAGAGTATTTTCCCCCCCACATTCATTCTGCACATCTAGTACAATTATGTGGTCTTGCTTCATTAATACAGTTGAAAAAATACACACCCAAAAGAATGTAAACGTAACACCATGACCCATGTGAGGGGTACTTTGTTACATGACCCTATTACTGCTTAAAATGTTATCTGATCTAATAAAAAATATATATAAGCCAAACTAACATATTTGGTCAATAGAATACAATTATTAACTTTTTTTTATATATAAAACAATGGACATTTTTGAGTTTGGCAATGAACATACCAAAAGCACACAGCTATAAAGTATTATTCAAAACATAATAATTATCTCTGAACATTGACACTCAGTCTACTGTTCAGAAATTTGGGATGTGTACAATTTTGTAATGTTTTTAAAATGAGTCTCTTATATGCTCACCAGAAGCTGCATGTATTTGATCCAAAATAGAGTAAAAACAGTATTATTGTGAAATAAAATACCTGTTTTCTATTTGAATATGTTTTAAAATGTAATTTATTCCTGTGATGGCAAAGCTGAATTTTCAGCATTATTACTCCAGTCTTCAGTGTCACATGATCCTTCAGAAATCATTCTAATATGCTGATTTGGTGCTCAAGAAACATTTACTATGTTGAAAACAGTTGTGCACAATTTATTTTTAGGATTCTCTGATGAATAGAAAGTTCAAAAGAACAGTATTTATCTGAAATAAAAAGCTTTTGTAACATTATACACTACTGTTCAAAAGTTTGGGGTCAGTACGATTTTATTCCTGCGTTTTAAAGAAAATAAGAAATTAATATTTTATTCAGCAAGGATGCATTAAATTGATAAAGTGGCAGTAAATGCATTTATAATGTTACAAAAGATTTATATTTCAGATAAATGCTGTTCTTTTGGACTTACTATTTATCAAATATTTTTTACAAAATTGTAAACTGGTTTCAACAAATCAGCATATTACAATTTTAATTTTTTTTTATTTTTTTAATAGACAATTCAAATTCAAATATCCAATGTGGATTGACACAGAAGGAAATGAAGGGAAACACTTGAAAGTCCTTGGATCCACTGAGTATGTTGTCAATTCCCTGAAAAAAAACAAAGCTACAAGATTTTTTCTGCAGCACCAAATATTTATTTATTTATTCATTTGTTTATTTATTTAATGCTTTTATTATCTCAGACGTTCTATAAGACGCTTACAATGTTGACCTTGATTTTTATGTAAATCAGTGCAAATCAGTTTGTCCAAATGTGAGTGACTGAAATGTGAGAATTGCCATGCTTTTATTAAAGTTCACTTCATGAATAATATTATGTGACAAATGTAACTGAACAATTTAGCTGCAAGCAACAATTAAAAAGGTTGCGCACCAATGCACATTTTAAGACTGAGTGGATTGGTTTGGTCAGAGCACTCTGCTGAATTTTAAAGGCTATGTTTACATTTACCATTGTTTATATAACTTTGAATGAGTATGTAACAGAACATGTGCATGCTGTTCTGTTATAATAAAATACAGAGATCAAAAAATCGATTCTGACATACCTGTCACATGTAGTGCTTCCAATCTACACATTAATTCACTGTTAGCACTTTAATGTATTACTTGTTTTGTGTCTTCAGTAACTGGTGTTGTGTATTACAACAGCTAATTTATAAGAGAATACTTTATTATACTATATTTTGATGTATTCTAGATATCAGTGTTGATTAAACAGTCACCAGGTGACATTTATTTCTTTTCCTCACAAATCCCTCATATTGCTTCTGTAAAGAACAGGTCATGTGATGGCTTAGCTGTTCTCTGTGTCGAGAGGTCAGTCAGTCTGGTTAAGAAGACACTGCAGGATAAGCCAGCTGTCCCATTCGCACACTCTTACATGTACATTTTGGCCGTGCTTCTGTATGAAAACATCCAGCTTTCACAAAAGGCTGCAGGACACCAAGGGTAAGTCTATTTTTTCCCCCCAGTTTTGTTATGCATCATAATGCTAACCGTGTAATTGTAAACCAACTAATTCAGGTCAGAGGGCCACTGAGTATAGGTGATCTCTTGATTCCCCAGTTGGATCTGGTATTGTCTGCAGAGAAAACGTTTGGGTCAAATAGGGCAGATTTGTTGAGATTTGACAAAGGTGAAGTGTCATTTCTGCATGTCTGTGCCCTCAGCGAAACCAAACAGAATTGCAAAATGAATCACCGGTTTCAAACAGTTTCCGAACACTCTTCCATTGCTCTTCAAACAAATCTCATCCCAATCGTTGGGATATACTCAACAAACTGCATTGTTCTGATAGTGCCAGTGTTTACACTTTTTGGAGGAATAAACCTAAAGAGTGACTTAACGTTGTCTCAGCATATTAATTTACATAGACAAAAAAAAACATAAAAAACACACCTTTTATGTAATATCTTAATGACTTTAATAGAAATGCATAGGAGATTACCTCATTTATCTGGAAGTCAAATAGAACAGCTTTCTAAAAATAGTTGATTAGGAGGCAGATTAACTGAATAGTAAGCTAAGGTAATTAGTTTGTGCCAAATGGGCCTGTATAAATCCATGTGCCATGATTTGACTTTTTATGAGTAACCAATCATTTCCTTGCTTCTACTTAAGTGGGCACTATTAAAATGAGTAAATTGTTATAATTAAGTTATTATTAAAATTAACTGTTCACAAATTTACAGCTGCAATGGGCTCCATGGAGGAAGAGCACACATGCCCCATGTGTCGCAACCTGTTTTGTCGAGCTCAACCCTTTCCCTGCGGCCACAGCTTTTGCCCGGCCTGTGCGCAAGAGGCCTGGACCCAGAGTGGCAAGCGAAGATTTTCATGCCCACAATGCCTGGAGGAGCAGGGGCTGGTTGTGTGCGACTGTTGTCCGGAAGACGAGGGTGACGAGGTTCAAGCAGCTGTGAAGACCTGCCTGCGATGTGAGGTCTCTCTGTGTGAGCAGCATCTGCAGCCACATCTGCAACGGCCAGCTTACAGCACTCACCTGTTGGTGGATCCATTGATGGACGTAACCCGCCGCAGGTGCTCCACCCATCAGGAGGTATTCCGGTATTACTGCATGGATGACAGGGAGTATATCTGCCAAGACTGTATTCTGGAAGGACGGCATGCTCAACACCAGGTCAAAGCGGTGAGAAAAGTGGAGGAGGAATACAAAGTAAGTTATTATCTATTGCTGTTTAAGTGAAAGTCCTGTTGTAGGATTTTTAATAATGTCTTGGGACTGTTTACTCTGCTTTACACCAGTTTATTGTCTTTGTAAAATCAGACATCCCACCCTGCAAAAAGTCATTTCCAGGACTTCATATCCCCTATTCAAATAAAAAGAATAATACTACATTATTATATTATATTATATTGCTGCGTGACACGGGTTTGTTTGTTTGTGTGCTGAAAGTAAAAGTGATGTAGGCTAGAGTGTCACGAAATAAGAGGGTCTCGAGTCGACCATCAGAAAGCAAGTGGTCACAGGAGACGTATTTGAAACGCATTTTAGCCTGGTGTAAACGGTAATGTGTCTTGCTGAGCACTTGTGATCGGATCACCGAAAACTCATTTTAATAGGAGGAAACAGGGTTTCTCGCTCACTCGATTTCTGGGATATTGTGAATAATTTGCAGGCTTCAGCGACCCGCTATCACTAGCTGTGTCCCAATTCAGAGGCTGCATCCTTCATTAAACTATCTGCAAACAAAACAGGGTTCACAAACTGTCTAAATATGTTCACCATGTTCCATTTCTGTACATAATAAAGAGTATAAACTACTGTCAGCATTTGAATGGCTTAAAGATTTTTATTTTTACATTTGTATCATTAGATATTTGAGTAAGCTGAAACCCAATACGTACGTTTAATTGTGTAATTTGTAATTTATTGAGTGTAATTTGGCAATTTCTCTCAAAACAAGTAATAAAAACTCAGTGAGTGTTTTAGCGCAATTTTCTCACGTCATGGGATCACAACACTAAGAGATAGTAAATTAAAGAGAAAATAAGTTGCTTGAGAATATAACTTTCTCTTGAAATTCAAATGAACTTTCTGAAATCAAATCAGCAATGGATAATAAAAAAGGCACAATCACTTGACTAGTTGAACATCATTTTTATTATTAGCTCATTATTTTTTACATCTTGTGTTCACTCAATATCCTCGATTTTCTCTGTATCAGCTTCTTTTTCTGCTTTGTCCTCTTCAGATTCTTCCTTCTTTTCTGCTTGACTATTGGCTTGTGACTTTGTAAACTCTTCTTCTGCTTTCGAGATATTTGCCAAAACATCCTCTGAAAGCCACGAGTCATCGTAGAAATCAGATACGCCTGATGAGGAAGCCGTTGGTGTGGATGTCGCCATCTTTTGTCGCTTTGCTGAACGTTCTTCCATTTATTTTGCAACAACCTCTTGTCGTTTTCTCATATATTCTTGCTCCTTCTCCAAATCTTGATCGATACCTTCATTGATTTGTTGCCGCAATTCAGTGGAATTAATTGTGCTCATGACTCTTGTGAATACCTTCCTTACGTATTTCTGTGGAACAATAGTTTTATAGGTGAAAAGGCAATATTTTTCTTATTTCCCTTCATATAAAGTTTTAATTAATTTTTGAAGCATAAAGGAAAGATTTTTGATCAATTCTTTTTTTTTTTCTAATATTATTGTAAATTTTAGAAGCTATCGATTGCAATTTGTTTTAACTCGATAGCTATTATGGTTGCCGAGAAATTTGCAAAAAACTGATTTTTTTCTGGAATTTCCAGGAAATCCAAAATCTTTTCCTGGATTTTTTTTTGTGCGTTCCCGAGATTAGACCTTCCTTGACATAATGCCGAAAACCCGAAGTCTCTAGGTGGTCTGGTTGAGGAGTAGATAGAAGTGCAAGATTGGTGCGCACAGACAGAACAGAACAGAAATCATGAGTTGTTAATCGCAATTTTGTCCGGTGGAAAATTGCGCTAAAAATCCTGTCGTCACTAGCGCACATTGAATTCTTGGGTAGACAAGGTTGCGAAGGATCCATCTGTTGTATCCTTCATTGCCTCGGACGAAGAACGCATTTAGAGGCAGTATTTGAAGGAGCCTTTGAATTGGGACCTCTGCTGGCAGTGTTAAAAGTGTAAGAAACAGTTGTCTAGCTACAAACCAATCATAAAAATTAGAGGGATTAGGGCCCTCTTCCAAATGGCACACTTATATGCACTTACAGTCTTATGGACCTACAGTGGCCGTTGCGTGATTGTGAAGTCCAAGTAATCAGCAGTCGTATGATTCATTCATTCTTTTTTGAAGCCAGGTTTGGGTTATGCACTAATTTTCTGTCATGGTCTGTGGACCCCTTAAATTAGCCATGGCCACTCCATGTATAAAACACTTGTTCCTCCACTGGTGAAACATAACCTGAATACCTAGGATTAATTTGTATAACCCAAGGTATAACCCAAATATTGAACATTGTGAAACATGTTAAAAGACAATGAAGGAGTCTGTTAAAACAGGGTTCACATTTTTTTTAAAGCCCTTCTGTAATATTTTATAGGTCAAATTACAGAGCCTGTTCGAGAAAGCAGAAGAGAAAGTAAAGCAAGGTGAAATTATTCTTCAAGAACATCAAAATGCTTGTCGCACCATCATTGTAAGTCTTTGGTGTCTCATATCAAATAAACAAATTATTCCTAACCTGAAGTATAATGATTAATGGTCAGGATTTCATATAACTGAATGCATGCATTATGTGTGTTTATTTTAGGAGGACACCTCTGTGAGTGATGTCTCTCAGGTGTTACAGATGGGCTCAGCCCTGCAGACTGTTGCGGGACGACTAGTGTCGGCTGTAATAAACATCACTGAGCAGGAGAGACAGCAGGCCATGGAGAGGGTGCAGGAAGACTGCAGCAGGGTGAGAGAAGATCTAAACCAAACTGAGAGCATCCACCGCTTCCTCGGCTCCCTGCTGGACGAGAGAGACCCCTTCCTGTTAATTTGGGTATGAGGACATACTTCATGATAAAGGTGATGCAGTGATGATTTGTAGAGGACAACTAAAATGAGGAGCCAAAGTGTTCTTTCCATTTACATTTTTTTCCACCTATTTGATGGTTTGGTTCCAGGTTAAATGCTCATAAAACCTCATTTACCATACGTATGCATTTTTAAACTTAATTTTTTACTTCCTTTACATTAAAATAATGAATACAATAATACAGTAAATGCATATTTTGTGTAGATTTTATTTAATTATAGAGCTATTGTTAATCACCGTTTATGGTCAACAAATGCCCCCGAGAATGGCATTACATAGCCATCAAAAATTAGATGACAGAAAGACATGAACGACAGAATTATTTGACAGAAAGAGCATTGCATGCTGTTTATAAAACTTTGTTACAGATAAGTTAATTTGTTTATTGCCTTATTAATATTTTGAATGTATCCACAGGCTTAGTTATGGCATTATATATCACTTAAAGGGTCTTTACAGATGTCATTCAGAATAAAAGATGAGAGATACGTTTGCGATTGTTCATATAGTCCTACTTTTTCACAGGCATACCAAACAGAGGATTCACAGTGAGTCTTTAGATAAACTGTGATTGTTTTAGTGTGTCGTAGAAATATCTTGTGATTTGTGAATGCAGTTGTATGTTAGTTTTGAATTTTAATCAAAGTGTGTGTAGCCTATGGCCTGGTTTCACACAGAGTTTAGTTTAAGCCAGGATTAGGCCTTAGTTCAATTAGGACAATTAAGTAGCTTTTATAAACATGCCTTAGAAAATAACATTACTGGTGTGCATCTTGAGACAAAACAATGGCACTGGCATATTTTAAGATATGTCAGTGCAAGTTGCTTCCAGTTAAAACAGCATTTTAATCTGGGTCTGTGAAACCGGGGGGTAAACGTTTTACTGTATTAGTCACTTTCTTCTTTCTTGCAGGATGATAGCAGATCTCAACTCCCCTCTGTTCACACCGCCTCAACCCAGCATGAATAAGAAACGTGTCTTAGAGAACGTGGAAAATAAATACAGAGAATTCATATCTGAGACCCTGCACTGCCTAATTGAGCTCAAGAGAGATCTCTGTGCGTATTATCATTCATACAAGTCCATGATGCCCCATGGACATTTAGATTTTTTAAGTAATTTAATTCCAGCTAACCTAAGCATGATCAATATTTTCAGTGTGTTGAAACGGTAGTTTACGGTAGCATTATTGCTTCATTTGCCTTGTTCAATAGTGCCATCTAGTGGCTACATTTCTAATGCCTGTTTCTCTTTGTTATTTAGTAAGCAGCCCATTAACCTTGGACAAAAACTCAGCCCATCCACTCCTAAATATCTCTGAAGACCTACGCTCAGTGATGAGGGTAAAAAAACGTTTGCCTGTCCCTGAGCATCCTGACCGCTTCGACCACTGGTCTCAGGTGGTCTCCTGTCAGATTTTTTCTTCAGGAAACCATTATTGGGAGCTGGAGGTGGAGGGTTTCTGGGATATTGCAGTGACTTACCACAGCATTGGGAGAAAAGCAAAAGAGGGCACGGCCTTTGGCTGCAATAAGGTAGATTGTGTATTAGGACACAGGGGTTTTCTAACTTTTTGATGCCACAGACCCCCAAATCATTCATAATAATTGTGTACAATTTTGAAATCTCATTATTTATGATCAGTGGATAGAAACCAGATGGAATAATGTCTATTTTTAAAACATTTTAATAATTATTGTTATCTAATCTTTTTTTAAATGTAACATTTAGATTTTTTTTTTTTATTCATCGTGATCATATTTTCTCAGAAAATGTATCTTAATTCAAATTATATACACATTAAACTTGTTTATAAGCATCTAATGTCAATGTTAGTTGATTTTCTGTTATCTTGCTCAGATATCCTGGAGCCTGACACAGCAGCATGACAGGAAACTTGCTGCCTGGCATAACCGAAAGAAAACCCAACTCTCCATAAAAATGTCAGGCAACCATTTGGCAGTGGCTCTGGACTATAATTCTGGCTCCATCACCTTTTCAGAAGTAGGATCGGCTTCCACCCTGCTCCCCTTGCACAATTTCAGCACCAGCTTCACCCAGCCCGTCTGCCTGGGCTTTGGCCTCTACAAACCAGAGCTGAACAGCAGGGTCACCGTCCTCAAGAAAATATGACTGCATTTACCTCTCGGATTTGGGTGAAGATGGATCTGTTTATTTTATAAAGAGTTATGTTTCTTGATGGTCTGGTTGAAAAGGCAGACTTTATTTTTCCAAGTTTTAGTTTTTCATTTTCTTTTATAATTTAAGTGTTGAAAAAAACCTAGTCTAATCTTTTATAACTGCGGTTTTTCATCATCATGTTTTCACTCATATTTTAAGGGGAACGGAGATCCAGTGCATCTTTCTCCATTTGACAGCAATTCAAAATTAGCAACATATAAATCTCTAATATTTACTTCTAGCATAGTAGATATTTTGGGCCGTGAGCGCAGAATGACGTGTTCGGCGGTTCATCTAGTGGACGTTGTTTTCAAGCGCTTGCACATGCGCTGTTCAGTGCTGGGTAGATTACTTGCAAATTGTACCTGTTACTGATTACAAATTACATGACGAAAATTGTAGTTAGTAACATAATCTAGATTACTCATTTTAGGTAATGTATTCTGACAACTTTTAGGGGCCATTTACACGACACCGTTTTAAACTAAAAACTGAAAACTTGTTATGCAGTTTGACCGTTCATTTTCATGACAATAGTGTTTTGGAGGCCTGAAAATGCAAACTTTTGAAAACGGGTTTCGAAAACAACACCATTTTTGTCTCTGTGTAAACTACAAAAACGGTGTAGAATTAGCGAGAATCAACCAATTATGAATAGACCATTTATTCACACAATGTTATATTCATAATTTGCTGATTCTCCCTAATTATTCTTTTAACCCCCCTGCAGTCTTTCATTGAAAATATTTTCTCTCTCTTAGTTTTTTTAATGTAGTATCAATATGGTACACAATAATACCATCAAAACGAGTAAGGTCAAAAGTAATCTAAGGGTACGTTTACACGACAATGATGTACTAAAAACAGAAAGGCTTTTCCTTTGCGTTTTTCGTGTACAGAGGACAATGTTGTCAAAATGATCCCGTTCACATGGATTCGCGAAAACGGTTAAAAACGCTGTATGCAAGCCAGGACAGTAGATGGTGATGTCACTTTGTAAAGAAAAACTAGGTGCATGACGTCACCGTTTTCTACACCGTTTTTGTAGTTTACACAGAGACAATAATGGTGTTCAAAAACTTGCACTGTGAAACCCGTTCTCAAAAGTTTGCATTTTCAGGATCCCAAAGCACTATGTCTATGTAGTCATCATGTAATCCATAAAAAAGTAACTGTAATCTGGGATTATGATCATTTTTAAAATGTAATATAATCTAATTACAAGTACTAAATATTTGAAATCTGATTACATAATCCAGATTACATGTAATCAGTTACTACCCAGCACTGGCGCTGTTGTATGCGCACCGTCCGCGCGGACACAAAAATTGGGCAGTGAGCAGACCCTCCTGATGACAGAAAAATTACGTCACACGGACAGTCGCAGAATGCGGATGGCCGAAGTGTACTTTGGGCTTTAAATGGCTAAAATGGACTTATATCTTTCCCTGTAGGCAGCCTTTTATGTCACAATCACTAGTGAAGGGTTTGTGATTGTGTCCATTTTGGGGTGCCATCATCAGCCAATCAGCACTGTCAGATGTCAATTACAGTTCATATGATTGGCTCAAAAAGTTCTGCGCTCCCATGAGCAAAGATGACATGTTTTAAATCATGTACTTCCAAGTTGTCCTGTGCCCGCTGATGAACTGCCATTGAGATGAAAGGTAATGCTAACTTCTTAGCTTTCTCCTGGTGTTATTGACCTCATCGTTGGCAGTCCTTCCTTATGATCAACAACTAGATTCAGGCATTCAAATCATAGCTTCCTGAAGCAGTGCACTAATGAAATACTGTGTTTTTAAAATGCACGCACAATTTAACAAAATGTATTTTATTCATTGGTTTCATTTGTCGTGATACATTTTCAAAAAATAAAAAATTACTATGTATATTTGTGAAGTTATTCTGTTTTTTTTATTCCATATTGTGCCATTTGATGTTCATGATCCATGTGGATCAGTCATGTTTTGTAGGACACTGGGTCATGTTATGGTTCCTGTTTTGTTCATGCTTTCTGCTGACTGTTGGCTATCATTTACAGCTACAAATGCCAGTTTGGACATTCTGTTTACATAAAAAAATAATTACATGGATGTGATTATTAGAAAGTGAGAGAGGGAGAGAGAGCGAGGTGAAGCTGGTGGAGTGGGTGGGAAGGGGAGGGTCTTGAGAGACAGGATGAGCAGGAAGATCTGTCAGATTCAGTGTTTCTCTACAGAAGCTTTGACACCTCGCATCATTACACCTGGGAAACCGAGGAACAGCCCACTAAATCAGGTGATTTTGCTATTTTTTTCCTATTACAAAAGCTTATGAAAAACTTAATTTCATTGTGTGTTACTCCATAGGAAAGAGGCTTTAGTAAAAGACTGTTTAGCACACACACAAAGAAAATCTTTTTCTTATGTATTCTGACTTGTTTTCCTGTCAAATGTCTAAACAGCCTTGACACCTCAAACCTCAGATTATTTTATTAGATGTATGCTTTAATAAATACAATTTATTTGCCAAGAAAATAAGAAATCTAAAAGTCCTATCTTACACATTATTATTATTATCATCTTTTGCTTCTCAAGTAAATTATTATTTTTAAGGATATTTAGATATGAAAAACAAGGTAAAAATGTTGCTTAAGAATTATTATTATTATTATTGATTAGTGCTCTGAAAGGAATTGGGTAAGTGAAGTTTTCTGAAGAAAAAGAGGACATCACTGCACTGAGCAGAATTAGTTCTTATTGAAAGTGCACAAACACTGCGGTTTCACTCAAGACCAGACGCAAAGAAAGTTGACCTTTGTAAATGCCACTGCTTCATAAAGACTATAAACATGTCTTGAATAGTAAGTTAATGAGGTGAGTGGTGCCAATTAAGACCTGATATAGACCTCAATATTCCAAAATGTACATTCTTTGGTTTCAGGACTTGCATATTGTTGCCGTTGTAGTGTGCCAAAACACAGAGGAGAGAGAGAGGGCTAATACGCATAAGCAAAGGAGGGAGGGATAGAAGATCTGTGTGTGTGTGGGGGGGAGAGAGAGGTCCTGCATGTTGTGGAACGTCAGGAGGGAAGTGAGAGCGTGTTAAAGACAGATGGTCTCTCAGTGGAGTTGTTCTTTTTTCTCTCTCTTGTTCTCACTCTCTCCTGGACGCTATACTCCCCTCAGCTGAAAGAGATCCAAAGTGTTACCTCATGATCTTCATCATTCACTGCACCTCTTCCTCCTCCCCCATACACACAAGCATACCTGTTGGCTTGCAGAGCTCCTCTGACTCCCTCTCTCTCTCTGTCTTCTCACAGGTTGGCTATGATGATGGATTTTTTTTTTTTTTTTTTTGGATGATGAGAAACCTCTAAGTGTCCTTGTCTTTGCTCCCCTGCAGGCAATTTAACAAGATAGCACAGAAGTAGATCTTCGTCAGGAAACTGTGACAGACAGGAGGGTGACTGCAAAATAGAGAGAAAGAGTGAGGGTGAAACACAGAGCCAAGGATAACTTTTAAAATAGCTCATAACATCTCAGTTTTTCCAGGATCCTTCACTTACATCTCCCCAGTTTCCTGCAGACGACATACTTGACCAAATCGCAGGGAGCATTTGCACCTAATTTCGTCTAAAATATTTCGAGGGAATTATAATAAGACAATGCTGCCCTGCTCTGGGCCGCCAATGCCAATGCTAGCTCTACTTCTGCTAGTCGGCCCTCTAGTGGTCAGAGGGCAAAATGACACGGAGCCCATAGTACTGGAGGGTAAATGCCTGGTGGTCTGTGACTCAACACCCTCCTCAGAACCAGCAGGTAATGCGCTGGGGATGTCTGTGCGTTCAGGTACCGGCCGTGTGGCCTTTTCTGCCACACGCCAAACCAACCATGAGCCCACAGATATGAGCAACCGCACCATGATCATCTATTTTGACCAAGTAAGTATTTCACATTAAAAAAAAAAATACACTTATGTGTTTTTGCTCTGCTTAATCAGTCAATTTTTGTCAGATCTTGGTAAACGTTGGCAGTCATTTTGACCAAGAAAGCAGTATCTTCCTTGCTCCGAGACGAGGGGTGTACAGCTTCAATTTCCATGTGGTGAAGGCATACAACAGACAAACCATACAGGTACATACTTTCACTCTTTAAAATAAAGGTTCTTTATAGACATATATGGTTCCATGGAACCTTTCCATTCCTTTATAGTGAAAAGGGGTTCTTTATATTTAAATGTTCTCCACACTGAGAAACATTTTTTGTTGTTGTTGTTGTTGTTTTTTAAAGAAATGCCCACTGAAAAGTTCTTTGAGAAACCAAAATGGTTCTTCGATGGGGGAACCCCCTTTTGGGACCTTTATTTTTAAGGGTGTATAGGTAGAGACACAAAGCAACTGTATTTCATGAGTAATTAATACAAAGAATTGATAGTGTTTTCCATTCACAGGTGAGTTTGATGTTGAATGGATGGGCGATGATTTCAGCCTTTGCTGGAGACCAGGATGTGACACGGGAGGCAGCCACGAATGCAGGGCTCGTGATCATGGAGCGAGGGGACAAGGCTTACCTCAAGCTAGAAAGGGGCAACTTAATGGGAGGCTGGAAGTACTCTACTTTTTCAGGCTTCCTGGTCTTCCCCTTATGAAGGACGTCCGTGTGGGGAAGAGAAGAGGTGGGAGACGAGAAAGATAGAGGGTGACATGCTCTCTGAGGATTTATGTTAGGAAAATGAATGTCATAGAAAAGATCATGTTTGTTCTTCTCTTTCATTTAACTGGTGTCAGAGCAGAGAAAATGCATAAAATGGGAAGTTAACTATTATAATGAAATTTTATTTATATTGTATCATTTATATTGTTTAGAAATATTGTTAAATATTATTCTAATATAAATAATATTATAATTAAATATCATTGAGAAGAAGATTTGGGAGAAAAAAAAATGTTTCTAAAATGAGTTTTAATGTTTTTATAATGTATTTCAGATAATATGTTCATGTGTATGGTTAAACTGAAAACTGTCATTAGGGGAAGATACAATGTGACTGTCCTAATAATATTTTTTGAAATTATTTATTTAAATTTTTTGACAAATTCAGATTTCTAAAATCACATTTAATGAAACGAAAAATTAAAATATAGCTTATCTTTGTGAGGGATCTGTTTCTCATGTCTATGTTTGCCTGCTTATGGAGCTGTGTGTGTATATTATAAAGATTTGTAAAGATAAATCTCATTAAATTGACTCCCTTAACAAAAAATCCACATATTCTGTGTGAAATGTCCTCAACCTGTGTTCCTTCTCTAAATGAGGTATTTTACCTGTAACAACAGCTGTTTGTAAATATAGCTCTCAGCATCAGAGCTGGCATGGTTTACCAGGAATCATCGCAGATAGCAGCATAGGCATCATGGAGAACGGATATGAACTACAGTGGCACTGGTCGAGCAAGGCAGATGGAGTTTTTGGCAAGCAGAAGTGCAAGTGTACGCTGGACTCCTATGGACTATGCAGGGTGGGCTGTCACAATCAATAAGTTACGCTGCATTGGTTTAAAGACACACTTATTCACATACAGAACAAAGAAAGAGAGCATGCAAATGATAAGGAGGGAGACAAGTAAACTGAAAGAAATTAAAGAATCACTGATGTTAATTCAATAGTAATTTATTTTTCTAACCTGTCTGTGAGCATTTATTTTTTTATGAAAGGCCACACCATGACAAGAAATTATGATAAAAACTACTCATGTTAAAAATTTATGTGGATGTTATTTAAGATTAATTTGTCCTAGCACATGTTATAAATATTTATTTTTCATATGAATTTTAATTTCTAATCACTAGAATTAATCATTTGAATATTATTGAAAGTGTTTTTACATCATCCGTAAAGCCTGCTGTTTGAGATTTAATCAGGTGAAATAATTTATGTAGATGTAAGTTATTTATCATTAATTTATTGCAGTGTAAAACTAATAAATGCATTATATATGTATTTTTATATTTTTTTTTTTTTGTTTGAATCAAAATAATGAATAATGCAAATAATATTGAAAGTGTTTTAACATCATCTGAGTGTCTTTTGTGGTGGCATTTTAATTATAGGCTATCTTTATTTGTAATGTGTTTTCATGTTAAAATCGATAGATCTCTCTTATAAAACAAACAGCCCCTAAACCCATCAACTAAATTTATAAATATTTTTGTATCCATCTAAGACATATTAATTATATGCTATACTATAACATGCAAGTATTATGCAAATATTTCATTCAGCATCACAAGCTTGGGACATTTGGAAAAATACGATTTCTTAACGTAAAGTTATACGACATTGTTTTTCCCTCTTAATAATAGTCATTGAGATTTTTTTTTTTTTAATTCTAACAAGCGAGCATCTCAAACCCGGTGATAACAAGTAGGCCGCATTTAGTGCAGCCTCAACCAAACTACCCGTACGACCGATACCCATTAATGTCTCCCGCCCTGTAATTCCGCACACTGGAATGACAGACAACTTGTTCCACCAATGAAATGTTTACCTTTTGACAGCCCTTCTGATGATGGGCCAATCAGCGAATAGCAGATGAGATGGGGGGCTGCGCGTTCGACCTAGCGCTGGCAAGATGTTAGTTCCTGCTCTACGCTGGCCGTTTCCTGTAATCGTACAGTGTTGTGAGACGGAGAAAGCCATGTGTGTCGATGCAAAGGTAAATTTAGCACCCCGAAATTATTGCGGGGAAAGTTGGGGCAGTGGATGGCAGCGTTATTAGGGCATATTTTAGTTGAAAATACGCCCTAGCCAAGTCGAAACAGCTTTGCGGCCTTGTCCATGTCTGTTCGTAGTCGGGCTATGGTTTTTGTAGCACGTTGCCTTTGGTTTGGTCCGGTTTGTTGATGAGAGAGATTGAGAGTCCGAACGAGAGACTGTGAGATGTATTATGAATGATGGAGGTTCACTGATACAGCTTAAATCGGCCGTAAGAGAAAAACAAAATGATCGAGCACATATTTAGCATTTATAGCAATAGGAATCGCCATTGTGAACATTGATGGGGTTTGTCGAGTGTCTGGTTTGGGACTGTTGTTCCACATTGATGGCAAGTCAAGGAAGACAGTATTGATTCATTTGATCTAAACATCAATTATATGATTTGCGATTGACTTTAAAGAACATGACATTAGAGACAATACACATTTGCACTCTTTGACTTTTAAAAACAACGTTATGATACTTGTTAAGTGACATACAGATCAGTCAGACATGATGCCATGTGAAGTGATGACACTGCCATTCCGTAAGATGCAGCAACTGTTTAGTGTAAATGGTTTAATTAATGTGTTTTCCTATCCCATGTTTTCTCCAGAGCATCAATGCACACATTTATTGATGGATCTCTTAGTGTTCACTCCAACCAGAGAAGCACAAAGTAATTCCAGAGAGTAGGAGCGGATAGAGGGGAGGAAGAGAGAGAGAGTGAAGGAGGGTAGACAGGTGGACTCTCTCTTTTCCTGTTCCTCACTCCCTGATCATTCATTTCAGGTAAGTTTACCTGTCATACTGCATAATTCAGTATATTGAAATTTACATATTAGGTATGATGGATGTTTGCATTACTGATAAATTTGACAAGCTAGAAGTGTTATGATCTATAAATGTGAACTTGATAGTGATGTTGGACTTGATGATGGTACTTGCAAAAGATTTGTTTGCACAGAATAAAAAAGTAGTATGTATATATATATAAATAAACATACATACATGCATACATAATTTATTATATACTTTTGATAATTAAGGCCAATTATTACATTTGATGCTTGCTGAATGAATGTAATCCAGTAACTGGCCTTATTTATGCAAATAAAAATAAAAAATAAACTTGAAGATTTATCTCTATCTCTCTTCCTTTCTTCAACAGCATACCTACAGAATCTCTTCGGACTTGTTGGATGTTTTTGTACCGAAACTGGATATCTCACATTCTTTGCTTTTTTTCACAAACTATTTAACAATATGGCAGACCCTATTATGGACCTCTTTGATGACACACCACTGTTCAATTTGGATTCCCTGCCTGAGGATGCGTTCTCCCAGGGCTCCTCAGACCCAGTTGAGGAGGCGCTAAAGTTGGCACTGGGCCAAGTGGACCCACCTATGGACCCCACACCGGATCTTGGTGTCCCTGCGCTCAGTGATGTCGTCACAGTTCCAACACCTGTCGCAACTCCTGTTTCCGTCCCACTGCAGACCCTACCAACACAGCAACCCACCCAGATGTCGCATGAAGTCTCTCTTAACCCGGCTCAGATTTCAGTTCAGCCCTCTCTCTCGGTGGCCAGTAACAGCAGTGGGGCGGCAACGGTCCTGCTGAGCTCCTCCCTTGGAGTACCTGTGTCAGGGGCTCAAGTCACCACCCAGCAGCTGCAAACTCAGCAAATCGCTGCGGTTACGCAACAGGCGACAGGGCAGTCTGCTCCAAAAATTGTAATTCTGAAAGGCCCTCAGGGTCAGACTCAAGTGCTGCAGGGTGTCACAGGAGCCACAGGCTCTCCAGGGAAATTCACTCTCTCTAGAGTTCTGACAGGGACCCCTCTTAGGCCAGGGATGGCGGTTGTTTCTGGGGGGACAGTATTAAATGCCACGTCTCCTGGTCAGGGGCAGGTCAAAGTGGGCACTGGAGTGCAAAGGCTTGTTCAGACTTCAAATGGCCCGATGAAGCAGGTGTTACTGACCTCAATGCCCCAGACCCAATCGCAGGTGCAGATACCTGCGCAGACGCCGCTGCAGTCACCATCACAGTCAGCACAGATTCAGGCACAGGTGCAGCCTCAGACGCAGATGGCATTACAAACCCCAGTACAAACACAGGCCCAAGCGTCGACCGTTACATCCCCTGGAACGACAGCAGCGGCCGTCCGACCTCAAGGTGTCACCCTTTCAGCAGTGCCACAGCAGGTCAGTCTCTGCCAGGATTATTATTAAATAGTATATCAATGATACTGTAATAACAGTGGTCTCTGCACTCTTTATAGCACTTTTTTTTTTTTACTTTCAGAATCTTAATAGTTATTTCTTTATTCAGGGTGAAGCAAAGAGGATCACCCTGGTGCTACAGCAGCCCTCGCAAGGTGGAGCTGGCCAGACTGGGATGGTGACATTAGGGGGAACCTCAGCTGCAGGGGTGGGTCAGCAGGGCCAGCAGCACAGGCTGGTGTTGGGCTCTCTGCCAGGGAAGTTGGTCCTGCAGGGAGGCCAGCTGGCAGCTCTCGCCCAAGCTAAGGCGGGTCAAACGGGTGCACAGCCGAAAGTGCTCACCATTCAGCTGCAAGTTCAACAGCAGCCCAACCAACAGGGAGCCAAGGTGAGTAAAAGGACAAGTCGTGTTTGTTGGAAGATGTGCTTTTCCTTGTAACTTGGTGGTGATGGGAAGTTTTTTCTGTATTTGCAACAGTTTCAATTGGTTTCTGGGGCAGCTAATATTGGTGGCAGCCCTCAGGTGGTGCAGATTTCTCAAGGCCAAGGAGGACAAAGACTAGCAGTGCCTCTTAAACTACTGCTGCAGCCACAGGTAGGACATCCCCTCACGTCTGTTTTATGCCTCTGTGATGTTCTTTCGTGCTATTATTTGTGTACCACTTGGAATATGAAGAATATGAAGTAGGCCTATTATTTTAAAGTTATTCAAAAATGTTTGATATTATGTATACAGGTTTCATAAATGTAATCCAATAACTGGCATTATGTAAATAATTAAAATATACACACAAAAAAAAATACTAAAACAAAAAGACATTTACATTTAAATCATAATTTACATAAACATTTAAATCAATTTTTCTTTACAGTACTACTGATAAAATGCATAATGTGTATTTTGTTGTCATATGAACAGTCAGCCAGTAACTAGACAGATTTAAGTCTTGTACTTAGATGTAACTGTATGTAACTCAGTCATTTTCCTATTAGAGTAATTTGTAATAAATGGAACCAGTTCTGATTAAGAACTGATTCTCTGTTTCCAACCATTTTGTTGAGATGCTGGCAAAATACAGTGCTTGAAATAAAATATCACCTTTTCCCTGCAGTCAAACACTGTTTCCAGTGCTGGTGGAGCTGTTTCTGTGGTTAAAGTTATCAATACCTCAGCTGGCAGCTCTGCGTCCTGCACCACCACCACAGCTGCGTCTTCCGGTGTGCGTTTGGTGAAGGCCCAGGAGCCCGTGCGGAGAGTAGAAACCCTGTGCAAGCAGGAGAAAGCAAATCGCATTGTTGCTGAGGCCATCGCACGAGCCAAAGCCAGGGGCGAAAGGAACATCCCTCGTGTGCTCAACCAGGACGAACTGCCTGCCGGACAGACCTCAGCAGACCTAGAGGGCGTTGCAGGGGCTGCTGGAGCAAAAAAGAAAGGAGGTGGTGGTGGTAGTGGAGGGAGCAAGAAGAAAAGCCCAAGTGTGGGAGGAGGGAAAGTGGTGGTGGGAGGAGACAAGAAATCCAAGGCGAAGACTCCAGGAGTGGTTGCTGGAGGTGGAGGCAGTAAAAGTAAATCCAAGACTAAGCTCAAGTAAGTTGAGATTTTTTTATCTTCCCTAGAAGAGTTTGACTCATTGATGTATTTGCCTGTTTTGTTCTGACACTTTATTCCCTCTCCGTAGCACCATCACGCTAGTGGGTGGTAAGAAAAGGAAAAGAAATCCATCCTCTGACCACTCAGATGTAGATCTAAGCCCACCTGTTTCGCCCCGCACACTGGAGGAAGAAATGTCACAGGTATTACTTACACATTTACCTATTACTGTCACGTAGGAGCCATATTAAGCCACTGAAGTGTTGTACGTGTGGGCAGGTGTTAGAAGTGCATTATGTGACATTGAATTTTGAATATAGAGCATCAGATCAATGCCATGAACAGGATTCGTTGACTCTACTATGATTCTGTTCTCCCAACAGAAGCGACGTTCTAACCGTCAGGTGAAGCGGAAGAAGTACACAGAGGATTTGGACATTAAAATCACTGATGATGAAGACGAAATGGACGCAGACGTTGATGTGACCACAACTCCAGTGTCCGCTCCAGGGCATGTCCAGTCCATGGGAGTGGAACTACAGCAGGAGCTGGATGGGGACGGTCTTCCAAGCATGCAGTTTTTTGTGGTGTGTCAACACACCATTCATTGCCATTTGTTTCCTTTTCATAACTGGTTTTGTCAGAATTTTTCAGCTGTTTACAGTTTGGCACATTGCCACCAGTCATAAAAAAAGAATGCTTATATGTATGTAGCTTTGGTAGGACTATTCTCTTTATCTTCATGTGTGTGGGCATGTTTCTGATTTGTGTTTCAGGAGAATCCAAGTGAGGAGGATGCTGCTATTGTGGATAAAATATTGTCTATGCGGTTGACCAAGAAGGAGGTAAGTGTCTGTTTCTCACTGTCATTCATAAATATCTTGTGAAATCTTGTACTAGTATATTCTGACTAAACCTTCATGGTATTTTCTTGTCGTGATGCAGGTGTCTCCAGGGCAGTATACTAATGTGGAGGAATTTTTTGTCAAATATAAAAACTAGTAAGCCATCAACTGTTTTCTCAACCCTTATTTGTGGAAATGTATTTTTTTATCCCTTGAAAATATTGTAATGTTTTTCTAGCTCATACATGCACTGTGAATGGGCCAGTCTTGAGCAGCTGGAGAGAGACAAGAGGATCCATCAGAAGATGAAAAGATTCAAGACAAAACATGCACAAATGAGGAACCTATTCCAAGAGGTGAGGCCCTATTAAATTGAAATTAGGCAAATATTCCCATGTTTGGTTGGTAGTATAAGTCATATGGCTTTAGAAAATCTCACTAATTTTGAGGATAATTTATAAGTATATCTGGTACTATTTCCTGTGTTTTAGGAGGAGGAACCTTTCAATCCAGACTATGTGGAGGCTGATCGAATTTTGGATGAGTCACATAGTGTTGATAAAGACAATGGGGAGGTAAGGATTTATCCACCAAACACCCAATTTTCGAATTTCAGATGAGATTTGGGGAACTTGCTTATTCAAACCGATAATGCATGAGTGTGTGAGTCTGTTTGACTCATTCATTAAAGTCATTTATTCTTGAGTCAGACTACACTGGTCTACTGTGCATAGTCAGCAAAGACAGTGTGTTTTAAAAATATATTTTATTTTGTTTGTTGTTTCTTTGTACCTCTTCTTATCTAATCACATTTAATTCAAACTGCACAAATATGACTGCCAAAAACACTGTTTTCCCTCTCCCAGCCGGTTGTGTACTACCTGGTGAAGTGGTGCTCTCTGCCCTATGAAGATGCTACTTGGGAGCTAAAGGAGGATGTTGATGAAGGCAAAGTGGAAGAATTCAGGAAGATTGAAAGTCGCCAGCCCAGACTCAAGAGAACTGTGAGATACTGTCTTGAAACTCAATCATTGCATACTGTTTTATCTACCTCTTCCTCTCTCTTCTCAGTGCCTGGTCACCAGAGCGTTTTCACCCTGTCTGTATTCTTTAGTTTTCATTAAGAAACAGATGAGACAGTGGTGAATTATTAACGACTTCTTCTTCCATCAGCCTCGACCTGCTGCAAGTGCCTGGAAGAAGCTTGATGAGTGCAGAGAGTATAAGAATGGAAACCAGCTCAGAGAGTACCAGCTGGAGGGAGTTAACTGGCTGCTCTTTAACTGGTACAACAGGTAAATACCCTGCTGATACACTAAGAAGTGATCAAATTTAGCTTATCAACAAAAAAGGGTGTTTTAAAGACATCCACGCCTTTAAAAAAATTGTTTTAACCTTCCATGCATTTTGAAGAACCTTCCACACTGGTGAATGTTTAAAGATCCCTTCAATTTTTAGTTTTGTACCTTTTAGCTCTGATAAATCTTTAGGCCTATGCAATCCTAGTTGATAAAATAAACACACATGCGGTTTCTTAAAATTGCAAGCTTTCTCTTCCAGAAAAATGAACCAAAAATATTGATGATTCATTCCCTGGTCAGGGGTACATAAAAATGCTTTCTAGAATGAGATTTTTCCCTCCCACTCAATTATAAATACCACCTGCTACTGATCAAATGCTACAGCAGTGAGCAGACAGTAGCTCTGAGATACAAAACCAAAGTAAATAATTTGACAGCATACTATTTGGACACATCAACAGCCTCCTGATGAGGATCGTGTGTGTCCTTATCAGAACATTCACCCTGGGATCCTTGTTTGAATTATGGCCTTACTCAAATGTGCAGGCTCATTTCTTCTTTATTACCATCTGATTAGGCTCATTTCTTCTTTATTACCATCTGATTAGGCTCATTTCTTCTTTATTACCTGGCAGGACTGCAGGCATAGGTAAAGATAGTGCTTAGAAATGCACCACATTTGTTTATTAAGGTTCTTAATTGATTTTGTCCATGGTACATCTATTGTTGTCACCAAAATTGTATTCATCAAACAATTTCATGGTCAAAAATTATTTCAGTGCTGAGATTGAATGGTTTGGCAAACCGGTAGACTAGAACTGTTTTTATTTTATACTTTTTTGGGGGGGGGGAGAAAATGTTGTTCCTCTTTGTTCAATTCTTACACCCTCTTTTCTGTATTCATTATTTCCCACACAGGCAAAACTGCATTCTGGCAGATGAGATGGGTCTGGGGAAGACTATTCAGTCCATAGCCCTGCTATCAGAGGAGTATGCTACAGGGGTCCAGGGGCCATTCCTTATCATTGCCCCTCTTTCCACTATCACAAACTGGGAAAGAGAGTTTTCCACTTGGACTGACATGAATGCTATAGTTTACCACGGCAGTCTGGCCAGTCGACAGATGATCCAACAGTATGAAATGTACTGCAAAGATGACAAGGTTGTTATAGATGCATTCTGTTTCTTTCTCATCAGTTTCATCATTACTGAGCAGGAGTGTTGTTAATTTTAACTAAAACTAGTTTAGACTGAAGTGCTGAAATTGCTAAAACTAAAATAAAAATCAATTAAAACAAAATAGAAATGTTAACAGAAACATTATTAAAAATGAAAAAGCACACAATTATATAAAACTAACTGAAATCTACAAATATGAATAAATACTATAGTAATAAATAAATGATACTAAAATAAAACTGCTGAGCAGAAAGTAAAATTTGTTGGATGTTGAAAGGTTGTTTATACTAGTAGGATATTTTGAACTTCCTCTCTCCTTCGTGCTCTTTTCTGTCTACTCTAGGGACATTTTATACCAGGGGCCTATAGGTTTGATGCTCTGATCACAACCTTTGAGATGATTTTATCAGACTGCCCAGAGCTGAGGGAGATTTCTTGGCGTTGCGTAATTATTGATGAAGCTCACCGTTTGAAGAACAGAAACTGCAAACTTCTCGACAGCCTCAAGATGCTTGACCTTGTAAGAGTTTATCACCTTTCATTTTTTGCCCTCCTTAAAATAAACTGAATATATTTGTTAGTTACAAAAAAAGGGGATTAAGCGACGCTTGATTAATTAACAGCTCTCTCTTTATTCCCTTTTCAGGAGCATAAAGTGTTGTTGACAGGCACACCACTTCAAAACACAGTAGAGGAGCTGTTCAGTCTGTTGCACTTTCTGGAACCAGCCCAGTTCCCCTCTGAGATAGAATTTTTGCGCGAGTTTGGAGATCTTAAAACTGAGGAGCAGGTAGAGAAACGCTGTGATTTTTATTTATTAATATTTAAAAAATTGGCAGGTAACATTTCCTCTTTTGAGAGTGTCAGCAGTTTTGAACATTCTATCCCCATCTGTGATTATCAGGTCCAGAAACTGCAGTCAATTCTGAAGCCCATGATGCTGCGTAGACTGAAAGAAGACGTAGAAAAGAACCTCGCCCCAAAACAAGAAACAATTATTGAGGTATGACTGAGCAACAGTACTGTTTCAAGTTGTTTAATTCTCTCTGCTTTTGTAAATTCTGAATGCATCAATTTCTCTGGTCCCCAGGTTGAGTTGACTGATGTACAGAAGAAGTATTACCGAGCTATTTTAGAGCGTAACTTCAGCTTCCTTAGCATGGGAGCCACGCACAACAGCAATGTACCGAATCTCCTCAATACAATGATGGAACTTCGAAAGTGCTGCAACCACCCTTACCTCATTACAGGTACAGAATTTATGGCTGTTCCCTTGGAGTAGGTTTGCTGCAGTAGTCTGTGTTACCGGCATTACACGGTGTTCGGCCGTACATCGATTACATTACTTGGCCACCAAGCCCCTCACTTTGCTTTTTTTATAGAAATAAAAACCATTTAGTTCAGTTGGACAATGGACGCTACAATTATAATTTGAAAGCGTCTGCTCTGCTCCATACAGAACGCGCTGCAGAGTCGCAGCAGGAGAGATTTCACTTATTGCGTGTCGATGTGAGAGATGACTGACAGACGATGGTAGCAGAGGATTTGGTGCGCAACAGATCCTCATTCGTCATTGATAAATATAATGTAAAATGTGCGGTCAGTGCCGCTACTCCTTATACACAGAGTACATGTTATTGTGAATACGAAAGTGAAAGTAAAAAACAATCGTGCATTCAAAAGCCATAATGATAGCGGCTCCCTGATGCCTGCAAATTATAAGCCTAAATACAAAGAGTATGTGTGATTGCGCATTCAAAAGCTACCTCACAGTAACATCCCTACCTTTTAGTTCCTCTTGTTTATCTTTGTTTACATGTTGTTGAGCACAACAGGTTTTAGTTCACCTATGTGACAACTTTGGTCTTGTAGTACATGAAAAAAAACTCCTGCTTATTGGTTGAACATACTGACTTATTTTTTTGTTGTCCACTTTCCGCTTTTTGTCTCCCCTCCCTGCAGGTGCTGAGGAGAAGATAGTGGCTGAGCTGAGGGCAGTATATGATCCTATGGCTTCAGACTTTCATCTCCAGGCTCTGGTGCGCTCTGCAGGGAAACTGGTCTTGCTGGATAAGCTGCTTCCTCGCCTCAAAGCTGGCGGGCACAAAGTACTCATCTTCTCCCAGATGGTGCGGTGCCTCGACATCCTTGAGGACTACCTCATACATAAGAGGTACAGCTTTAGAAATGTAAAATGTGTGATTTGAGAAGCAACTGTAGCCAGTTTTCATTCTACCATCTGGTTTGTAAGATCTGGTCTAAAATTAGATGTGTTCTGTCTGATCAGATACCTGTATGAGCGCATTGACGGGCGGGTCAGAGGAAACCTGCGACAGGCAGCCATCGATCGGTTCAGTAAACCTGACTCAGACCGGTTTGTCTTCCTACTTTGTACCCGGGCTGGAGGTTTGGGCATTAATTTGACTGCTGCTGACACCTGTGTCATTTTCGACTCTGACTGGAACCCACAGAATGATCTTCAAGTGAGGATCTCATACCATGTTTTTCTTCATAGTGATTTCAATCCATTAAAGAAGATTTCTGTTCTTGTTTTCTGTCCCAGGTGTTCATTTCATAATTTTTCTTCACTTCCGTACAGGCTCAGGCACGTTGTCACCGCATTGGTCAGTCTAAAGCGGTAAAGGTGTATCGTCTCATTACCAGAAACTCCTATGAGAGGGAGATGTTGGACAAAGCCAGTCTTAAATTGGGGCTTGATCGAGCCGTTCTGCAAAGCATGAGTGGAAACAAGGACAACAGTGTTAACGGGGTAAGAATGAAAGAAATCTGTGTTTTATATTGCTGTATTAGAGGATGGTTTGCCCAAAAAAGTAAATCGTTGTTCAAAACATATGTTTGGGTGAGTTATTGCTTTGAATTGTTGACTAAAAAATGCAAGTTCAAGGCAGAAAAAGTTCTTTTGTGGTGTATCATTACTCAATGGTGTGCTATAAACTTTCCTCAGATCCAGCAGTTCTCCAAGAAGGAGATAGAAGATTTGCTTCGTAAAGGTGCTTATGCAGCCATAATGGATGAGAATGACGAGGGCAGTCGTTTCTGTGAGGAGGACATCGATCAGATACTTCAGAGAAGAGCAACTACCATCACTATAGAAAGTGAAGGCAAAGGATCCACCTTCTCCAAGGCCAGCTTTGTGGCCTCTGAGAACCGCACAGATATTGCTCTGGATGATCCCGAGTTCTGGGAGAAGTGGGCCAAGAAAGCAGACATTGACATGGACACTCTCAACAGGAAGGTACAGTGTAGTTTTTTTCTAAATGTGACTACTGTATCCTTTTTTTCTCTGCCAGTTTTCCCTTTCGTAATTTCTCTTGATTTCTTTTTTGCAAACTCAGAACACTCTTGTGATTGACACACCAAGAGTAAGAAAGCAAACGCGTCAGTATTCCACCCTGCGTGGAGAGGGTGGTGATCTGTCTGACATGGACAGCGATGATGACTACCCACCCCATAATTCCCGTCAATCTCGGGCCTCTCGACGCTCAGACCGGCATTCTGGTGGAGGTTACGGGCGCACAGACTGCTTCCGAGTGGAGAAACACCTACTTGTTTATGGGTTTGCGAACTTATTCTTCGTTATCATATGTAGTTGTTCTTAAGAAACGGGTTTTAGTTCACCTGTTCATGTTTGAAACTTCATGGAATTATGATTTCATACATTTTAACATGACTTTCTCTCTACAGATGGGGCCGCTGGCGGGATATCCTGTCTCATGCTCGCTGTAAACGGCGTCTCAGTGAACGTGATGTGGAAACCATATGTCGCGTCATCCTGGTTTTCTGTCTGATACATTACCGTGGAGATGAGAACATCAAAAGCTTCATCTGGGAGCTAATCACCCCTCCAGAGAATGGACGAGAGCCACAGGCTCTGCTTAATCACTCTGGTATAACTTTCTCTCATTATAATCTTTAATTGACACTCTTTCATACTACCAGCAAAGACCCTCAGGTAGTGGTAGAGCTCTTTAGATTTTCATGAGTCAACATTTTCCCGTAAGCCGCTTTTCCACTATCTCCGACATTTGCCTTTGACTGTTGCATTTCTCACTTTCAAATCCATTACCCTCCATTAATTTAACATAGTAAAATGAATGAACAATGAATGTGTGAAAATATCCACACAAAATAATTAACCGTTAATATGTCTGGGGAAAAAAAGCATAGTTGGTTTTATAGGGCTAATCAATGTTAATAATTATGTAATAATTGTAAAATAATTAGTTCGTATTATTCCTACACCGTACTACTCTCCATTGAAATTAAATGACTTCTGCTCTGTCGTTTCTCGGAGATAATGAAAAGGAGCTTTAGAATGCAACAGCTTATGTAAGTTTTAAAACAGCGTTACTTTCATGCTAAGCAGGCTATGCACTTTTCTAGAGGTGCATAATGACTTTTTCCTTTTCTTTAGGTCTGTCCATCCCTGTCCCTCGTGGCAGGAAGGGGAAGCGAGTGAAGGCTCAGAGCTCTTTTGATGTGCAGAAAGTTGAGTGGATCCGCAAGTACAATCCTGACAGTCTACTGCTTGATGACAGTTACCGAAAACACCTCAAACATCAGTGCAACAAGTATGTTAGACCCATCAGGGACACTGTTTGATGACGCTGAACTAAATATTACCGTAAGTTTCTTAATTTCATCCTCCCTCTTTTTCAGAGTGCTGCTGAGAGTACGTATGCTGTATTACCTGAAGCAGGAGGTCATTGGAGAGCATGCTGATTCTGTATTAAGAGGAGCTGATGCAAGGTATAGTCGTCGTCTGACCTCATTGCTTTTAATAAAAAAAAATCACTTTGTTTAAAAGTATCTGCTAAATGCATTAATATTCATCTGAATTTAAAAATTATCATTGCTTTGGATCGAAGCATCTGCTAAGTGCAAACATTTTAATTTCGTGAGCTGGTCATGTACTGAACATACACTAACAATTTAGTTGTCACCAAATCTTACATTCTTCTTGGATGTTTTTTAATGCCTAGCAAGCTTAAAAATTAAGTTTTCTTTGATGCATTGATCATAGTTTTTTGTACTTTAAATTAGAAAATGTGTTTCCTTGCAGGGATATTGATATCTGGTTGCCTGAAATGGAGCAGCAAGATGTTCCGTCTGGCTGGTGGGACGCAGAAGCTGACCGTTGTTTGCTTATCGGAGTCTATAAGCATGGTATGTGTAGGCTTTATTAACCTCGTCATCTTCAAGGGTGTCTAGTTAATATAACTTCCTTATAGTATAAGATCTTCCTTATAGTTTTGCCTCCATGTTACTCTTTTAAAACTGATGTTTTTGTCCTCTAACAACTAACAAATTTGTCTTACCCATATGGCTCGTTTCCACTGAGCGGTACGGTACAGTATGCAATTATTTCCGTTTCCACTGTCAAAAGTTGTGAATGATACCAAAATGCCGTACCATACCACTTTTTAGGTACCCTTCCGTTGGGGTACCTAGCACAGAGGTACGGTACTAAAGGGTGGAGCTAGACTCACTGCAGAACGTTGATTGGTTGACAGAGCATCGTCACTTGCGCGTGCTACAAGGGGAATGACAACATAAGAAGCGCCTTTTTTATATACAGTTGAAATATAATACTACTGTTTTTGTATCACGAAATGTAGTTTTAAGAGTTTTTCAGGCGAGAATGTAGTTGTTTAAAGCTCAAATCTGTGGTTTATTTATAAAGATTTATGAAAATTTTATCCAGGTTGTGAGATCCAGGCGATCACCGGGCGCTCGCGCTCATGTACCCCGCCTGGAACAGCCTTTCCTTGGCTAGTCGTTCTGACGTTTGCCGCTGACTCTGACGTCTCTGTAGTGGTTAAACATGAGATATAATTCGTCTTGTGTAGATCTAACGGGCGATTTTTGGTCTCATGAATCTACAATTTGTTCCCTGGCCAATCGTTTTGACTGAGGGCTAAGTGAAGTTTCATAACTTTATATAAGCTATTTAACTTTACCGTTGTATGGTTAGACTAGAGCGCTGACTTTGTATGTTTGACTGAATTGTTTGCTTTATTTGTATAGCTTATTGTACCTTTTACTTGTACTTTTATAATGGCTAATATTGATAAAACTGAAATTTAACAAAAAGAGACTGGGTTGAGTTTTGTCATTTTAAATTTGAATACAACGAAGATGATCTGTAATGTTATTTACAGCAACATCTGTTGTTTAGTACAAATGCACATATTGCCTGGACCATATTAAAATGTTTAATATTTTTATATTATATTTAAACGAAAAGAGGCAGGGTTGTGTTTTATATTTCGTTTTGTTATAAATACCGGTAGGCTAACGTTAAATGCAGTGAATATAATCAATACGAGTTGCCTGAACCACATTTGTGTGGCTATAATGTTTAAGATTTCTTTAAATGAAAACGAAAAGAGGCAGTGTGGTGTTTTATAACATATTTTGTTTTATTGTTGCCTAAAATATACAAACAGAGATAACCGGAGTAGTAGAGCGAGCTGAGTGACGCGCGCTGTTCCATTTGCAAAATTACCGGACTCGCGTCCTCGGGAGTCATTCCCCTGAGTCGGACTTGGCAAGTGCGTACTTGCTATTGAGAAACGCCTAATGTCAGCGCTTGGCTTCTTGTGGCAAACACGCTGAGAAGCAAAAACAAGATCTGCTGTATGTCATCTATTGTTGTTTATGTTGCTTTCTTCGTGCGAAAATGACGTCGATCGCTTCTTTCCGGCATAGGCTACACCACGCCTATCAAGTAAGGGTACTGTTGGCAGTGGAAACGCAAGCCGATTCATGGTTTACCGAACCGTACCGTACTGTACTGTACCGTACCGTACCACTCAGTGGAAACAAGCCATTAGTGAGGTATATTGGAGATTGTATCTAGATTTAAGGCTGACAAGTCATCCTGATACCTGCCAAAGACCAAAATGTGTAGTTGTGCATATCCCTGATGTGTTGTTTTCCTCTTAACTCTGCCATTTCAGGATATGAAATGTACACCACCATGCGTGCTGACCCCTGCTTGTGTTTTGTTGAACGATGTGGCCGTCCAAATGAGCAGGACATTAATGCGGAGCAGCAAGCAGTAGACCCAGAGCTTGGGGAGGGGTCAGTTTCAAATAGAGCTGATCTCTACAAATGCATTATAATATTACAGCTTGTATGGTTGGCTGGTATATTTAAGCCTAATTTTTTATTTTGTTTTTGTTACTTAGAGGAGACTACGACAAGTACTCTGAAGATCCAGAATTTAAGCCTGCGACAAGGCACGCTAAGGAGGTGTATGAGGAGGTATGTGCATTTTGAATCACTTTTTTGTTCCTGTGTATGTGTAATTCTGGCACATTTATCTTGTGGTGGTGTTGTTAGGAATTTAGATATAATAATAATAAATGTGGATACTGTGCTCCTCAGGCTGATTCGGTGAATGCAGATGGTGATATTTGTGTGGAGGATCGCTCTGTTCCTGTGCAGATCGAGGGGCCATCTTCAGGATCATCAGATTTGTGTTATTGGCCAACGAGCTCATCGCTGACAGCCAGACTACGGCGTCTTATCACAGCCTACCAACGCAGTTACAGGAGAGAGCAGCTTAAGATGGAGGCAGCAGAGAAGGGCGACCGTAGACGTAGACGGTGTGAACAAGCCACTAAACTCAAAGAGATAGCCCGACAAGAACGACAACAAAGGTATGTTCCTCAAGAAACCTGTTACTGAAGCTTCCTCTTCAGTCTTCTCATAAGCTTCTCTGTTTCAGGTGGACTCGTAGGGAGGAGTGTGATTTTTACAGAGTGGTATCAACCTTTGGCGTCGAAAGGATAAAGAAAGAGGTAGAGGCTCTAGAAGGGGATGATCATCATATGGACTGGAATCATTTTCGTTCGTTTGCTCGGCTTGATAAAAAAACGGATGAAAGCTTGACGCGTTACTTCAAGTGCTTCATGTCCATGTGTCGGAAAGTGTGTCACCTACGGCCTGCACGCGGAGAAGGTATTGAATGAGAACATGTTTGGTGTAATAATGCATTTTCATGAAAAGAATAAAAGAGAAAATGAAAAAAATGATCTTTACAAACACTAAAAACATACATCTTTTAAAAATCCCATTTTTTTTATACTATACATTAGTGTTGTTATTGTAAACTAAAACTAATTTTTGGTAACTGAAACAAAGCTCAAATAAAATGTAAATATCAGATGAAAAACTTGAAGATTAAATGGAAATTTAGGAATGTTGCCTTGCCAGTTAACTGAAAGAATTGTAAGTACTAAAACTGAAATAAACACAAAAGCTATATAGAAATATAAAATAAAACTAATGAAAATGACAATCTCATAAGTTCTAAAACAAAAGTGCTAAAATTTTAAATGAACTGAAAATATTAAAGCTAATAAATTATTGGTAATAAATGCTAAAATATAAATAATACAAAAATAACATTAAATACATTATAATGCCTAAATTGTAGAATTTAAGAGGATTTTGGAAATGATTAATTATTGTTTTCATTTATTTAGACAAAATAGTATAGCATTTTAATTGTGGCTATTGATTGTGTATCGACCATAACATTAATATAGCCATTAATATATATATATTTTTTGTAGTTTACAATGACGTTTTTTTTTTAAATAACACATTTTCTACTGTTATCTCTTCTTCCTCTATTAGAATCTCAAGATCTGTCCCAATCCCTGGCCCCCATCACAGAAGAACGAGCCTCGCGCACACTCTACAGGGTCAGCTTGCTGTGTCGGCTACGTGAACGTGTTCTTCCTCACCCCTCGTTAGAGGAACGCCTCAGTCTGGCACCACCCAGCTCTGATCTGCCCAACTGGTGGAGCTTCCCACAGCACGACCACGAGCTGCTCTTAGCTGCTGCTAGACATGGCGTCAGCCGCACTGAACTCTCGATCTTCTCTGACCCACAGTACTCATTCAGTCAGGCCCGTCTCGTCTACCTCCAGAACCAGCAAGCCCAAGCTGCTTCACAGATGCACTCGTTAAGTCAGTCACAGGATTCGACCAGTATCAAAGAGGAGAGCCTAGATGATGAGTCTCGGCTGCTAGGGGTGGAGACCCTCTGTCCGTCAGACTCCCCAGCCATGCTCCTGTCCCATTCTGAGGGGAAAGTTGGAGTTCAGGCTGGATGGGCCTGGAAGAAGAGCAAAAACAATGGGCCGGGTGAGAGAAAAGGAGGAGAGAGAGGTGAAGGGCCTTCAGACTCTGATTCCGATTCAGACTCGGGCTCGTCGTCTTCCTCCCGTCATTCGGGCAGCTCGGATGATAGCGGAGACAGTGATGCAGAGAGAGAACGAGGTGAGGAGGGGACACTGTTGCATTTAAATCAGGTTTATGGTATCCTGCAGCAGGAAAATATTATTTCTTAGTGTTTAGCCAGCCTATTGATGATGTTCAGTATGCGTTTTGAAATTAATATTATAGCTTTTTGTTCTGAAATGCCTTTTTTTGTGCAATCCAGCGAAATCATTACCAATCGAAAATTATAGTCAATGTTTTATCCAAGAAGTAAAAATATAGTAAAAATCAGTTCGCTCAAGCCAATATTTCCACAATACATGATTTCTTTCAGAATTACAAAATTAATACTTCAGCAAGGATGCATTACATTTTTATCATGTTACAAAAGGTTTTTATTTAAAATAAATAATGTTCTTTGAGTCTTTTATTCCTCAAAGAAACCGGAAAAACAGATTTCTGAAAAATATTTAGCATTCAGATTTACCATTACAGGAATAAATTACATTTTCAGAAAAAACTAAAACTTATTTACATTATTGTAATATTTCACAATATTACATTGTAATATAAATAAATGCAGCTTTAGTGAGTATAAGAGATTCCCTTCAAAAACGTTAAAAAAAATGAAATATTTCGAACGATACTGATAAAACATTTGAATACATAAAAAATTACTCAAATTAATAAATCATTTTTGAATCAATTGCGTTCCAAGATTCATTGAGTTTAAACAGTTTCAAAGAAATAAATCAAACATGTCGGCTCACGCAGTGTTTGTTACTTAAGCTTAAAGGAATAGTTCACCCAGAAAAAAAATCTACATTTTCAGAAAATAAAACACTCAAACTTGTATTACTTTTTGTCTTCCATGGAACATAAAAAAAAAAATTAGGAAATTTCTTTTCTCAATCATTCTAATCTTCACTGAGTGTTACTTTTTTTTTTTCTTTGCCCAGCTGTAATGGTTAATGAGTTAATTTGGGTAGATTTATATGAGATTTGTAACTAGAATGACTGATCTCTCAGCAGCAGCTCTTAAGATGTGTGATGGTGATGAAGAAAACAGCCTCCTCTCACTCACACCATCTCAAGAAGGCGCCCGACCCGAGTCCCTCACTGACCCTCTAAGAGTCGACTGGCCCAAAGACCGTGTGCTGATAAACCGAATAGACAACCTCTGTTCGCTGGTTCTAATGGGGCACTGGCCGTCAGGTCGCCGCTACGTCTCTGACATTCAGCTCAGTGCTGCGTCTGACGAGCGTGACCTCAGCGATGACCTGGGTTACCCCCGAGTGGGACGCAAAAGCAACAGTGCCCTATCTGGAGAAGTTCTTGACGGCCAAGAATCAGAGTTCACAGTAAAACTCCTGAAGGTGAGGTGGTGTTCAGACATTTAGGAACCGTTATGAACCTCAATGGTGTCTCTTTCTTCTGCTTTAACGTTTGTTTCGTTTTCTTTAGGAGGAGGGGCTGAAGCTGACATTCTCTAAGCAAGCTCTGATGCCAAACGGTGAAGGGAGTGCACGCAAAAAGCGAAAGGACCACGAGGTACAGAAATGCAGCCTCATTACACTTACCTAACTAGGTTTGGGGAAGAAGTAATGTTTAAATTTACATCAAATACCTTTATGTCCAGCTGTATAAGGTTTTTTTTTTTGTTTGGTTTTTTTTTTTTTTTTTACCTTTAGCTGGTAGATGGCGAAGGCGTTCTCCATGCTCCCCGCAGGAGGGACCTTCCCAATTGGCTCAAAGAAAACCCAGATTATGAAGTGGAGGGAGACATGCTAGAGGTAAGTGAAAAACTCAGGTTGAGCTCTTCTTTTTGGACTGACACGCCTGATAATGTTCCTCTCGTTGTTGCAGTTACTGGTGAATCGGACCAAAAGGAAGAGGAGGAAGAGGATAGAGAAAGGAGCAGCTCTTACTGGCAGTGAGAGAATAAAGGTCATAGATATAAGGACGGGCAAGAAGGTGAGGGAAGACATTTGGCATTCATTAGATTTCTTATGTTTTATCGGCAAATCAGCATATTATAATGATTTCTGTAGAATCATGTGACACTAAAGACTTTGTCTTCACAGGAATAAATTACATTTTAACAGTCTAAAATAGAAGTTAAAAGTTATTTTAATTTGTAATATTTCACAATATTACCGTTTTATCTGTATTTTTGATCAAATAAATGCAGCCTTGGTGAGCATAAGAGATTTTATGTATTCATGAAAAGTGCACAAAAAAAACTACAAATACACCAATCTACAATGTGATTTGTCTGGGATAGTTATCGTTCTTGATATATTTGGTGCAGTTCAGTTGGTCTTAATGATCTACACTCCCCTGCTTTTCAGTTTGGTGGAATTTACGGGCCTGCACTACAGGACCTGAGAGAGCACCTGGAGGAAAATCCTGACCACGCTGTAGCACCGGAATGGTCTGAGACTGTTCGCAATTCGGTTAGTGTCTCCTTTATTAGCTCGGTGGTTATCCTCATCAACCCTGGTTGTATAGCGTTAGACCAATCATAGTCAGATATCAATTTGACTGAAATTAATGTGATCCTTCTCTTCAATCTCAGGGCTTCTTGCCTGAGAGTTTATTCCACAGACTGTTGAGTCCCCACGCTTCAATCCCCAAAAAGAATCGCCATTACCTCTCCACCCCTTCGATCCAGACTGATGACCCTCTCCTCGGAGGCGGCGAAGGCGAGACGTTAGTTTCCGATGGCGCTTACATGATGGACGATGAGGACCTGGAAGACGGCGGTCACCTCACGTCATCTCACCACTTCCTTACTCCAGCCTACGATGTGAAGATGGAGCCAAGCGCTCTAGATATGGACGGAGGTGACAGTTTGTCACAAGGTGGATATGATAGTTCAGACAGAGAGGCCATTTTGGATGATGTCATCATGGCGCCGAAAAATTCAGACTCTTCCTCAAGCTCAGAGGATTGACCAAATCTCATGTTAGATGTAGTAGACCGAGATCATGACAGTCTTTTATTTTATTATATTCTGCCTTCATTATTTTTATAATTATTGTTGATGTTATTGCTTAAAATATGGAGTAACAGATTTTTTTCTTGGGTTGGATTTGTACTCGACTGTTTTGCGTAGATTGAGGAGATACAGGTGCCGTTTTTTTTTCCCCTTTTTTTTTTGTTGTTTTTTGTTACACCTCATTCAGCACGTTGTGCTTAATTCCAGATGAAATATGAATTTTTTTCTCACAGACCCACAGTAAGCCCCTTTCATCCTGTATTGGCTGGGAAAGGAGCTGTTTGTCTCTCACCCTCAGGCTGAACTGTTTAACAGTGTGCTGGAGGATCCATAGTCATGCACTGAGCTGAGCCATCGTGGTGCCTCGGTCTGGTTAAGAACATGGAGTTTTTTTGTTGGATGTATATCATTTTTTTGTGTGTGTGTGTGTGTTGGGGGGTGGGGACAGGGTAGGATTTGGGGTTTAGGGTTAGTTACTGAAACAATGTTAGACAGATGATGGCTGTATTGTACAAAGTAGAGTTGGTCCTATGCCTGCAATGATGCAAAAATTATGCGTTTATTCCCGTTTCAATAACTGACTCCAACTGTCTCTGTGATATAAATATGAATAGCAGTCTACAGTGGAAACTGATGTCTGTTGAATTCATTTCATCAAGTGTTTGTTTTTATTTGAATGACCACTCAAGGCTCTTTTTTTTTGACTGCCTGGAATACATGCTGAGTAGAAAAGCAAGTTTATTCTCTCTCTCAAACTTCATACTTAGATGTGGAGAAAGATCATTATCCTTAACGATTGTTTTAATGAACAAGTAGTTTCGATTTTGCTGTCTTGTAGCTTTAGTTGACATCAGTAACTTGACATTAAATCACAAATTTAGAGTAGTTTCAGCAATTCAAGTAAGGTTGAAACTAACACTTTGAAAGAGACAATAAATATCACAGAAATTCAGCGTGTGGCAGGGTTAACGTTTCTTGACGCCTGCTGGAGGTAAGTCAGGTTTCACAATTTATTATGGTTATTTGCCAGCAATAACAAACTAAATTAAAATTTGTCTTGGTAACGTTTACAAACATTTTCCTAAAACCTGCATATATAATGTGGCTTTTTACATTTGAGAACAACTGAATTTGCTTGTGGTGCAAACTGCCTTCTCTGTCCAGCATGTGGTTTAACCATTGGGTGATCAGTATTACTGTAGTATGAGACGAATAGATTGCTGTTATGTGGTGCCTTTTGAGCTCTGTAACATCATAAGTTAATATGCCTGTTGAAATTTTAGGAAGTATTTATTAAAGAGATGAGGAGGATTAAAGTTATCAATTCCATTGCTAATATTTGGTAATCTTTGTGCCATGTTTACCCACTAAAAAAATGTCACTTCCAGTGGGGTATCACAAAAAAACTAGAACAACAAGTGATAGAACACAGGAGAAAGCTGAATTGACTAATTAAAACATTCACAAGAAGAAGAAAAAAAATATTTTGTTAGACATTTTCTTAGTGAAAATTAATGCGTTGCACCAATGGACATGGTAACATAGAAACATCAGCAGCTCAAACTAGAGTAGTTATATGATTACGAGTTTAATTTTTATATACCATTATGAAAGGGACTTGGAAAATGTAAGTCATGATGGGGTTAAGCAAAAAAAAAAAAAAGTGATTATCCTTTAGGGGGCACATGTGACCTCATATTCTCTTTTGAGATGCATTCAAATAACAAAGCCATTTTTTGTCTTATTGAAAACAGTAGTATACTTGTGAGAATTGGCTCTTGATGTAAAAATGTAAACTCCATTGCTTTAGTCTCTATGAAATCATTAAATACCATAGAAATACTAGGATTCCTTTCCCTATAATCATAAACGATTGTGATTGGTCCAGCTTGATCTTCGCTGAAAAACGTAACGGCTGCCATGTGACAATCAGCGGCGCTCTGGAAGAAAAAAAATTGTGGTTATCGAATTGGTAGTAGAGAGTGATGGCTCAAAACAGAAGAACTGTTATTTAAACTTAAGGTGTATTACCTACTACAGACAACGTGAGTCGCGTTAAGTATTTTCAGAAAAAAGGTTTCATTTTATGAGCTACGAATAAATCTATGATCGGAATGCGATTAATGTGACTTGTGAATGCAAGCAGACAAACGTAACAGAGCACCGATCGAATCGGTCCATTTTTTACACTGGCAGCAACTGTCTTTGCAGGGCCAGCAACTCTAATACAAACTTTCTTAAATCAATTTGAATATATATTAAGAATATACAGTTTATTGTGTTACGTAATGAGACGCTGGATATTACATATAGCAAATATACCAGACGTCTCTCCGCGAGGCCTGTGATATGAATGAAACCTCACGTTGGGTTTAACAGCAACACCTTTGTGAACTAGCACCACTTAGCTAGTTAACGTTAGCTGCTGCTTGCTGGCTGAATTGGTAAGCCTATTAATAAACGTTTTTAACTAATCTGGTACTACTTGCGGTGAGTGTGGGATCGTGTAATGAAGTTTACTGGCATTATTCAGCCGAGCAACACATACCATACACAATTGGACAATACCGAGAACAAGATGTTGTGTTTCTTGCTTCTTTTCTTTTAGAGAATAGAATATATTTTTTTTCTTAGATGACTTTGGTTTTTTATTTTTTTTGCTCTTGGCTTGTTACAAGATCAACCTCTTCTTTGATATCAAAAGACCCAATTTATCTATTTATTTAGTCTTAATATTATCCTCATGGATCTGAATTTTTACTCGGATCTCTCTGACGGGACTGGTCAACATGTTGATTCTGAGTTTATGGAAAACTCGTCTTACAATGGATATGATTCAGTGAACAAGGTAAATTTTGACTTTGTGTGTTTAACATCTTTAGTTGAATATAAAACGTATATTTGTATTTAAAATTGCAGCATGTCATGTAGTGTTCGTTTGATCAATATGTCTGCAGGTAAATAATACACATCTTAACCTCTGTTTATTAGTTTGCAGGTGCCAATGAGTCATACCTGACCATCAGTGGACCTGGTCATCATTTTCTTGAGGTGGTGCTACTTTTGGTCATAATTAACTGGGTTAATTATATATATATATATATATATATATATATATATAATTTTTTTTAATTAATTAATTTTTTTATATATATATATGTGTGATAACATGTGTCTGTGTTATCATTTTATTTATGCATTTACTTTTGCTTGTAGAAAACATTCCATACACCCTGTCTGGGTGATGAAGAGTTTGAAATCCCAATCTCCTTGGATCCAGATTCTGCGCTCACCATAGAGGATGTGGAGGCCCATTTCGGAGAGCTGGCCGAACAGGCTGAGAGCTCAAGGGGTCCTGGAGTTGGAAATAGTCTTTCCAGTAATACTGTAGTTGGGGGGAATGATCCCTCTTTTGCCTCTGCTTTCATGAATCCGTCTTCTCAGGGCATAGAGCACCTGAGTTTGGGTGTTATTAACCAGCCGGGAGGAAGTGCACTACTGAGCTCAACTCTGGGTGTGGTAAGCTTTGTTGTTTTGTTTTTTCAGTGATCATTTATTTTCTTGCTTTCAGCTTGTTAGAATGGGCACTTGAATTGCTGTTAATGTAATTAGATCTTGAGTAAAGTATAGATTGGCACATCATATAATGATTATTTTTTTTGTCTTCTTGTTGTCTTGTTTTTTTTTCTGTAGGATCTTGGCCATTCTGTTGGCTCCCATTTTAATAGTTCCTCCTCCATGACTATTGATGTTCCAATAAACGACATGAGCCACAGTCTCTTAGGACACAATCAGCTCACCACCATAGACCATTCAGATCTAAGTGCTCAGTTAGGGCTCAGCCTTGGTGGTGGAGCCAAGTCACCTGACCAACCGCTGTCAACCACACCATCTCCTGCTGGGTCATTGCAGGATGAAGACATGGAGGACTTCAGACAAGTGAGTGTTTCAGTGATTTCATTGAATTCATGATTGTGGCACATTTTCTTTCTTCTTCCATTTTGCAAGCTATCCCTATTTCTGTTACAGAAAACCATGCTGGTAGACTACTCCTCAGCCTCTGCGACGATCATACCACACCTCCCCAACTTGACGGGTTCCGCCCAGCTCTCTTCTGCTCCTCCAGCTGTGGTGAGGAGGGTTGGCGGTAAGCCAGCCATGGTGCCTGTGACCACATTGGACACGGGGGCAACACTGGGAGGCAAAAAAGGAAAGAAGAAAAAAGATCCCAATGAACCACAGAAGCCAGTGTCAGCCTATGCTCTGTTCTTCAGAGACACCCAGGCAGCCATTAAGGGCCAGAACCCCAATGCCACATTCGGAGAGGTGTCCAAGATAGTGGCATCCATGTGGGACAGCCTGGGAGAAGAACAAAAACAGGTGGAGTATAGTTCTTTGAAGACTGACAGTGTTTGCAAAAAGTGCAATGCAATTCAAATATGCACAACTATTCAAAGATTTGGGGGCATATATATTTTTTTTTTGCTTGTTTTTTATTAACACAAAATATGATATCTTGAAGGTAACCAGTCAGTTGATGGGCCCCATTGACTTTCATAGTATTGAAAGTATTTTTTTCTTCCTACTATGGCTATTAAGTCAATAGCCATAGTAGGAAGAAAAAAATACTTTCAATACCAAACTTTGATTGGTTTGATTGCCAACATTCTTCAAAATATCTTATTGTGTTCAGCAGAAGAAAGAAACTCATGCAGGTTTGGAACAACTTGAGGCTGAGTAAATTATGACAGTTTTCATTTTTAGGTGAACTATTCCTTATAAGAATTTTCTACAAAAATATTAAGCAGCACAACTGTTTTCAACATTCCATTGGTGGGATAAACAGATGGTCCCACCCCAAATTCACACCACTGGCTTATACTGAATAAACTTAAGGTCAATTAAAAAGTCTGTAGACACACATTGTGCTGGAATTGCTTTAGATTTATAACAGTATTTCATAATTTGACAATGGAGTTGCATTTTATTTTTCCAAATATTCTCTCAAAGTATTAAAATAATGAATAGAACTGTTACCGTGCGTTCACACCGCCGCCGGCGAGAGCGTCAAAGTGGCTGGCCTGGAAGTCATTCATTTTCCGGCGAGGGCGGCGCGTCTTGGACTACGAGAGCGGCGAGAAGAGTCGAAGTCAGCTCAACTTTATGATAATAAGCTATGACGCGGTTCGGCAGCAACCAATCAGAATGTAGAAGTCCTCCGCTTGAGAGGATTCCAGAGAACGCAGTCAACTAATTCGATCTACGTCAGAGCGTCCCCGAATCTTTTTTACGGCGTCGTTGGCAAGGGGCGGCGTTGTGAACTGAATCTGAGGAATTGGATCTGTAAATGGTACATTTACATTCACATGCATTTTGTGTCATTTTGAATTTTTATGAACTTTTGCAGGTTTACAAGAGGAAAACCGAGGCAGCTAAGAAAGAGTATCTCAAAGCTTTAGCATCCTACAGAGCAAATCAACTCTCAAGAGTGAGTGAATTGTTTCTAGTTCTTCTTTTGAGTTTTTTTATTTTATTTGCTGTCTTATTTTATACTTGCTTTCCTTTATTTCTCATCCAGCCATCTTCTGAGGTGGATGATAGTGCTCCTTCCACTCCTCCCTCTGTCCCCTGTCCTGCACCCGTCATCCCTGCTCCTGCTGCCCCTGCCCGTCCACGCCTGACCCCCATCCCTGAGCAGAACACCATCACCAACATCTGTGCATCCAATATTATCCTCGACCTGCCTCAAGTCACCACCCGTTCCCGCACGGGTTCTCTACCCTTGGCCATCGGCCAGCCCCTGACCCCTAACCCCAGCCCGACACCCACTGTCACAAAAATCATCATCTCCAAGCAGATGCTGCAGGGAGGTTCTCAGCTCCACCACATCCCCACGTCCATGGTGACGGTGATTCCGGCTGGAGTTCGAGCCGTGCATCCGGCTTCTGCTGGACGACAGCCTCCACCACTGCAGCAGATGCAGGGCACCCCACCTCCGCCACGTCTGCAGCAGATGGTACAAACCCAAGCCCCGCCGCCTCTTCAGGCCAAGCCCCGTGGAGGGGCAGGAAGTTCTGTGGCCGTCACGGCTACGCCTCCACCGCCTCTTCAGATTAAGATTGTGCCCGCTTCAATACACTCGGACCTGTCCACGCCAATTATTGTTACTACAGCAACAAGTGCCAATCCTGTTATTTCCTCATCCACCATCTCAGCCTTAGCACATCCTGCCCCTGTTGAGGTGAAAGTGGAAGAGCCCAAAGAGGAGTTGGCCACTGGGACGGATGAGGCTCTGACGGAGGAACCCGAAGAGGTTTGTTTTTCCAATAATTACCATCAACAGCTACTGTGGTTACACTTTATTGTCCCTGTTACAGTGTAATTATAACAGTTAAGTACTGAGGGATGGCCAATTTATTTCAATAATTACTCGCCCTCATGTCATTCCAAACCTGTAAGACTTTTGTTCATCCTCGGAACACAAACGAACATCTTTTTGATGAAATCTAAGAGCTTTCTGACCCTCCATTGACAGCTATGCAACTACCACTTTGAGGCTTTTGAAGATTCTAACTGAAGTCTGACACTGTTTTTATGCTTAATACTATAAATATGCTCTACAAAACCTAAGTGCTATGCTATATAATTTAATGTGAGTGTGTCTATAGCCACATCGCTATGATCTCTCTCGACTCTCGTCGCTGTCATTTTTATTGTTTATTTTGTTATTGTATTAACATATTAATCCATGTTCACTACCAGTATTCAGCACAGGTATTTTAGACTTTATCACTAAGCAAAGAACGAACAAGAATGCTCTGTAATTTTATATCTGGGCCTTAAGAGATCAAACACAAGTACACAGCAAAGTTATTCAGAGTGTAGCCTAACTCTGCTTGTTTTATCCTGCTTTTTCAGATGGAGATGGAGGTAAGTGTTGCTCCTGCGGTCTCCTCTTCCACTCCTCTTGTGAATCTCTGTGTCCGCGCTGGATGCACAAACCTGGCTGTGGACAGTCGAGACTGGGATAAGGAGTATTGCAGCAATGAATGTGTGGCCACACACTGCAGGTGTGTTGTTGTTTTTTTTAAGGTGCTTTTTTTTTTTTGTACAGTCAGATTCCATTTACTAACCGTCCGTCCCTATTTTTACTTTCTTAACAGGGATATTTTCATGGCCTGGTGTTCAATCAAGAGCCAGAACTCAGCCACTGTCAAATAAATGAAACGAAATCCTCCTGATTCTGGGTCTTAGCATGCCTGGATGTGTCTTTTATAATAACACAACAGAATTTTACTGGAATTACTAGTGAAAGTTTAGTGTTTTTGTTGTAAATATCTAAGGCATGAAAATGGCAGTGGAAAAATCACTCTGTGAAAGGACAAATGATGTCTTTGTTACAACTGTGGATGAATATACTGCGAACATCATGTTTTGACATTTGTTTTCCTAGTTGAAACTGTCAGAAAAGGACATACAGTCAATATTGTTTGTTTTTTTGGACCTTGTATTGTTTCCACTCAGTTTTGGGCCAGTGGTTTATTTGTATTTTTTTTATGTATGTTACTAGTTAATGTGTTAAAGTGAGACAAATCTGAACCGTTGTATTATTTTCAAATGCAGTAATTTTGATTATGATGACAAATTTAAGAGTATTAGTGAACCTCAAACAGTAATGCAATCAGTCTGCAATTCTATTATATTTTCAGTTTTCTTGTGTTGTACTGACAGTGTCTTAGATCAGTTTTCACAAGTGCTCTTGTGTAAAATCTTTTTGCCTTAGTTATGGGGTTTTGCTGACTTTTTTTAGATTGTGTTACAGAAATTACTCAAGTATTAATAAAAGGCAGCCAAAATGGACTAAGTTTCAGAATTCACTGCAAACGTACCCATTTTAATGTGACACTCAAATGGTTGTCAGTGCACTACAAAAACTGCAGAGATCCCTGTTTTGCCCTGCTGGTAGAAACATAGGCTATATTATTTTATTATAGATCTCTGACCAGTATGTAGACAATTTAATTCGTAAGAATTTTGATTCTGAAAAACATAAATGTGACTGAATAGAGAGCACTTATACAAGTCGCAAGCTTTAAATAAATAAAAAATCCATAACAACAGATGGCATTTCTTGGCCATGTTCAAGGATGCATTATATGACATTCACAAAATTTCCTTTAATTTAAAAAGTATCCCCTAAGATTTTTTACTTGTGTTTAAAATGTATAAAACAAAAAAAACAAATGTGTATATATATAATGAGCAATTACATAATTAATCCATTTTCCTAACCGTGTTTTTGTCTTATCCAGAATCACTACGGTACACCTATAATAAGTGTTTATATTCAGACAATTTTAGACTGGTTCGGCGGAGTAGCCCAGTACCTGCGTGACACATCATAAACATAAACAGAGATAAGTAGTTCCGGTTGCAAGATTCATGCAGTTCTGTTTATTAACCACTAGAGCGCAAAAAGTTACGGACTGCAGCTTTAAATTAAACTTTTGATGATTTGATTAATTATTTGCTTTCAATAACTCCTGAAGTCCCCCTAGCAGCCCCATTTTGGGAAACCCTGATCTAGATCAGTTGTTGTGCAAGGTTACATTTAAAGAAGGCTGAAAATATAAATTTGCCACAAAATGTGTAAAGCAAATAACTATTTGTCCTTTCAAAGGCCCCCAAAAAATGTCTTCTATAAAATACTCTCAAAGATTACTGCCCCAGGAGACATTTGCATCTCCCAGTCCATAAGAAAAACAAGGTTTGGTTGGAATCATTTTCAAATTCACTGGCATGTTTTTACATTGAATTGCTCAAACTTTTGTTATTGGACGTGTGGAATAGTTTGTATGTCTTCAGTAAAGTTTCTCAATTGACTGGAGCTGTTGGAGATCATTGTCCATACTAATCATTCTATTGAGTTATATTCTCCAGAGAGAATACATATATATATATATGCTTTAGCCTTTTAATAAAAACAACCCATTAAACAAATATATGAGGTTATTGTTTATTCAAAAAGAAACTATATAGGTTTGTCATAATGGTTATGAGGAATGGTTAAAAACAAAAAGGATGTATAGCAAAAGCTAAGGTTGAAACCATTTCTTTTGTTTGCTGCAAACTCACAAATCTTACTACAAACGTTACTACATGTTTTTAATATCAAACTAAAATCATGTGATTGACAGCATGTTTAAAAAAAACAGTAAAAAAAAAAAAAAGTTAAGAATTAAAAAAAGCATGTTTATAAAACAATCTCTGATAAATGTTTGCTTGGTCCATACAAAGAGATCACATCAAATGTTAAAAAGTACAAGTAAAAGAAAGTGGAAATGGGAGCAATAGTCTGAGTAACAGCTTTTTTTTTTTTTTTTTGCTTTTTAAGAAGCTTAAAGTGAGCAAAGCGTGCTAAACAAGTAGTGAACAACAAGACTCTAAAGTATGTTGCTTTAAAAATTATTACAAGGACATATAAACCCCTGTGAATCCTGCAGCATCCAATTATCTCCAGTGTTCAACCACACACACACACAACAAATCCTCCTGAATGAGTCCAGACAGGCATGTTAAAAAGGTCCAGATTGTTTAAAAAGTCATTTTTACAAATAAAAGAGTTTAAAAGCATCATATAAGTATGAAAGTATTTACAGCAAGCAATAATTAGTCAAGTCTGTTTGTGTTGGACTGCAGGACTGAACCCTCTAAATGCCCTGGATATTTTACATTTAGCGGCATGAAACAACTGGAAAAAAAAATCTTGTTTTTCAAAGACGTGTATATGATTAGTACAGACGCGGTCAAGGGCAAAGACTACAACCGAAGAAAACTGTCCACAAACGATCCTAATCAACACGAGAAGAACATTTACAACGTGATATCAAGAAAAAAAAAAAAAAAATGAAACCTGAACACATAAAATGAGTCACCCCAATGTTCCTACATCCTGCCTGCTATTGTGCGTCTGACAACTCGGGTGCTAGATTTACCGGCTGGATCCAGTGGTTCCGATGCGAGGTAGAAATATGGCGTTTGGTTTAGGCCACACAAAAACATTTGTTCTGTTACTGAAGAGTTCGAAAGCTAACTGGCGCCGAATGAGTGAGTCTGTGTTTCTCAAGGTTCTTGACGATCCTAAAACCCTTCGAGCACAGGTTGCAAATGAAGGGCTTTTCACCAGAGTGAAAGCGCAGGTGAGCCTTGAGATTGTTTTTGAGACGGAAGCCTTTCCTGCAGTGTGGGCAGACGTGAGGTCTCTCTCCAGTGTGGAAGCGCTCGTGCCTTCGCAAGCTTTTCCGCAGGGCAAACGTCTTTTTACACTTTCTGCAGGAATACGGCTTTTCGCCCGTGTGAAAGCGCTCGTGACGCTTTAGGATCTTCTTGCGTTTGAACTTTTTGCCGCAGATCTTGCAGGCATGCCCTTGTGAGAGGACTCCCTGCAGGCGCCAAATGCCGTTCCCGCAGTCTTTAAAGCAGCACAGCCGACGTCCCGTATGGACACGCTGGTGGGCTCGCAGATCTTTGGGTGTAGAGAAGCATTTTTTGCTGGATCCGTTCGCCCTTTGCGCACTTGACAGCATCAGTAGGTTCACAAGTTGCACAGAACAAGGCCGTAACAGTTTGCAATCGAAAGGCGTTTGGCTCAGCTGGAAACGCACCTTCTTTGCATTCAAAGCACTATCACCTGATGCCTGGCTGAGTTCAGTGTCCTCCGCTGGGGTTTTGCTGGATTGAGGAGGTTCTAAGTGAGGTGACTTTTCAACAGACAGCGAAGAATTTACTTCCATAAGGCCATGGTCCCACTGGTTTATACTGTCAGTGGAAAGGTCAGCACTGGGAATGTTACCCAGAACAGAGCTGAATGGATGAGACTCTGGATCTACTATAGAGTGTGAAGATGTTTCCTCAAGAGCATCAAGTCCTTGAAGACCTAAGAGACCACAAAAAAAGCATAAAAAGGAAGAAATTTGTTTTCATTCTCTAGTAATTTCAGATTTTTTGTTTAATATTTTTGTAAATAAACCATTTACTTTTTTTGAGAATCAGTTTATTTCTGGATAGATTTGGAAGAAAATTTGCATTTTATATATATATATATTCAGCTCATGCAGTAAAATATAAAGGATTATAAATCAAGCTGGTCTAGTTTCTTTATACCATTTTCCTGAATTGTCTCTGGTTTCTTCAAGTCATCTGTCCATGGGGTTTCACGGATTAAGCTGTCTCCTCTCCCCACTCCAATCTCCTGAAAAACAGTAAACAATATATATGACTTGGTCAATAAGGGAAAAGAAATCTTTGATGCAGTATATTATAAATTCACATTAATATCTATTTGTTCTCTAGGTCAGGGTTAGTACAGGAACTGCAGGGGGTTTGTGAGTTAATGAAAAGCTTATAGTTAATTATACCCAAATTACCCAATATAAAATTAAAATAAATAAATGGGGTTTCAGGATAACTGGAATATAGCTGTGATGTTATTAAATAACTGTAGTCTCATGTGCTACATACTTCAGATTGAAACACGGGCAGCTTGTGATCTTGTGTTTTCAGCATCTCGATTTACTTTATTTATTACACTGTCGCATAATTTCTTACATTTTTTTCATTTCCCCAGTATACTACCAAAATAAAAGCTTGAGGATTCGAAAAGGTAAATAGCTTAAGGGTTTGAACTTTGAAAGTGAATAAAACTTTCTTTTTTTTTATTATTTATTTATAATTGTTTTATGAGAAGACAAATATTACTATTGTACCTTATGGTGTAAAATAAATTAATTAGCAAATATCCATTTATTTCACAGTACAATCGCAATTTACAACAGTAATATAGTTATTTTTATAATTAAAATAATAATAATAATAATAATAATACATTTGATTGGGTTCCCAAAAACACTAGTGTGAATGTGGACTGAGACTATCACAACTAACAAAGCTGTTTGTGTCAAGTTAAAGGGATACTCCACTTTTTTCGGAAATAAGCTCATTTTACATCTCCCCCAGAGTTAAACAGTTGAGTTTTACCGTTTTAGAATCCATTCAGCCGAACTCCGGGTCTGACGGTACCACTTTTAGCATAGCTTAGCACAGATCATTGATTCTGATGAGTCCAGTAGCATTTCTTTCAAAATGACCAAAGAGTTTCAATATTTTTCCTATTTAAAACTTGACTCTTCTGTAGTTAAACCGTGTACTAAGATCGACGGAAAATGAAAAGTTGCGATTTTCTAAGCCTATATGACTAGGAACTACTCTCATTCCAGCGTAATAATCAAGGAACTGTGCGGCTGTACCATGAGTGCAGCAGGCGTAATGATATGACGCAGCGCCTGAAAATAGTCCCCAGCTCGGTAACTTCTTCCAACGTGACCGGGACTAAGTTTGTCTAACCTATTAGACCTATTTTCAGGCGCTGCGTCATATCATTACGCCTGCTGCACTCATGGTACAGCCGCACAGTTCCTTGATTATTACGCTGGAATGAGAGTAGTTCCTAGTCATATAGGCTTAGAAAATCGCAACTTTTCATTTTCCGTCGATCTTAGTACACGGTTTAACTACAGAAGAGTCAAGTTTTAAATAGGAAAAATATTGAAACTCTTTGGTCATTTTGAAAGAAATGCTACTGGACTCATCAGAATCAATGATCTATGCTAAGCTATGCTAAAAGTGGTACCGTCAGACCCGGAGTTCGGCTGAATGGATTCTAAAACGGTAAAACTCAACTGTTTAACTCTGGGGGAGATGTAAAATGAGCATATTCCCGAAAAAAGTGGAGTATCCCTTTAAATAAAAATTCAACTTGTGTCTAGTTGAAAGAAATCTAAGAAGAGAAAATAAAAAATCAGCGCCACCTACAGTTTCTTTGAAGATTGTGCATGGAAGGTCAACCATGCATTGCAAATCCACTTCTTCTGGAGACTCCTTGCAGAGACTTTCAGAGGGAGAAAGCCCCTCCTCTCCTTTGGAATCCTGAAGATAAATCCTGTCTTTCTCAGTGGACACACACAGATCTGAATGGGGTTTCGGGGTGGGAGAGAATACAATATATTACAATTTAAAAACACTGTGTTCTGTGTCTATTACAGTGCTGCTAGTTTTCTTAGTGCACATTATTTGGGATCTTTTGAGCATATTGTCCTTTTGAAAATCATTTTAACTTTTACGTCTGAAAGAAGCAGAAGTCTGAGAACCAGCTCAATTTTGCATGGACATGTGAATAAACAACGTTCATAAAATATTTTGATCAAATAGTGTAATATTATAAGTTCTTATTTTATGAAAAGTCACAGGCACAACAAACTGCATTGTTTGCATTGAAACCAAGCAAGGTGGACTTCAACCCTGAAATATCAATCAGCACTACTGCTGCAACTACTTTTCTAAATATGGTAAACCATTTTAACATTTATTACTCCTTACAACTAAATAGTATTTATTTTATGTTACTAGTTATTTTTACAATTCAACACAAAGTGTGCACATCTAACAGGCAAAAAGGGTGCTCAACACACAAAAAAAAAGGTAAAAAAAGCAAGGAAACGTTGGCACACACCACTTCCTTCCTTTTTTACTTCCTTTTTTACTTTGTTGAACCAATCCAATAAATATTACCTTTTCAGTTTCAATAAGTAACTATTCATTACATAGTAGTACTTATTCCAAATAATGACTTGTATCTATTGATTTAGTCACTATTTGCTCATGTCTTTCAGTTTAGAGTACATCATCAGATCACGTATAGACTTAATAAATATAGACAATTAGACAAAATTAAAAGATACATAGTGTGTTCAAGCGTATCTCGCTAGCAGTTTTTCTATGACAAATCATTTACTTCAAGTACTTCTCTTCATTGCTGTATGTTATTATTTAATATCACTAGAAATGTTATTGCAAATATATCATATTCAGTAGGTTATATGTTTGGTGTACAGTAAAGAGTTAGTAATTCGGTTTTAGTACTTTTATTTTATAGCCTACTAGTAAAATTTAACTAAATACGAAACACTACTGGAATAGAGACTAATAGCAAAGGATGATGAAAGTATACTAGTATCTAATGAACTGAACTACAATATGCTAGAGAGTATAAAAAAATAAGTATAGGCGGTAACATAAAAAAGGTAATAGTTCGTTTTTAAGCAATGTATATTAAAACGGCTTGCCATATTCCACGACAGCCTTCTTCCGGTTTACTCCTGTTGAATTCAACTAATGTGGAAGTAAAGCCAAGCTACATGTACACAGCTAGAGAAGTGGCTGTTGTTTACGCAAAAACATACCCTGATGGTTGGACAGCAGTGTCTCTCCCACTTGCACACCGACGCTACAAACCATCTTGTCCGAAAGATTAGTCAATGCACTTTCCATATGAGCCCTGATGTCAGGGACACGCACCAGATCGTCTTTGATCTGAGCTTCTCTGTCGACCGTGCAGCCATGGGAATCCAATGCGCGTCCTTCGAAAACTTTCGTTATCTCCACGACGGCCACCTTCAGTAACACCTCCATAACGGCCGCCACCTCTGCTTGAAACCTGGACACGGACTGGGACATTTTGCTCTCGGTCTGAACATGCAAAATCTAAGTTATAATGCATAAACAAACGGATCGGTCGTGCAGTCGTTTGTGGTCACTATCCACATGGCTAAGATGGAAGTAATGGGCGTGTCTGCTGACATTCCACAATGACGTAGCACGTATTAACACGGGTGGCGCCAAATCCAGACGTCGCTTTTATATAGGAATGTTGATTGTAAAAAAATGTGTCATATGATAGTATGGATCATTTGGTTATTTATTCTAGAATATCTTTTTTTTAGAGTTTGTGTTTTGTTTAAATGCATGTTAAAACCATATTTAGCTCCACGGGCACGGAATACTATGTGGCCAGAGTAGAGGTCTGCTACCCGACCCGAGCCCGACGGGTCCCGAAAAATGTGCGGGTTTCGGGTCGGGTTCGGGTTAATGTTTATTGAACAGCCTCGGGTTCGGGTCGGGTTCGGGTTTGTAACTAAGAAAAACTAAATAGGCTATATATAGTTTGCGTGTCGTGTGCTTTGCCTGCTTGCTGTGTTGTGGTGACCGGCACACGAGAGAGAGAAAGTTGCGTGAGCAGATGTGCAATGTGTGCAATGCATAGGCTACACAGACCACAGACAGGCTCTCTCTCTCAAATTTGATATATATACATACCGTATTTTCCGCACTATAAGGCACACCGGATTATAAGGCGCACCTTCAATGAATGGCCTCTTTTAGAACTGTTTTCATATAGGGCGCACCGGATTATAAAACGCATAGAATAGAAGATACTGCAGTCAAACGTTTGACTGGGTTTGCGTTATGCAGTGGTCACCAACCTTTTCAAGCCTAAGATCACATCCAAAGTCCAAATGTAAACCAAGATCTACTACTTGCAAAAAATTATGAAAAAACAAGTGGCTGAGCTGTAAAACCTTGTTTATACTCGACGCGTCCGCATGAGCGCGAAGGTAATAAAAAAGTAATATCCGTCTGCTCGGGCAGATTCGGCTCATAGTCGTGCATCTTCGGATTCGGAGGCGCGCGCGCGGCAAAATTACGTCATTGTAACAGCGCGCGCGCCTCCGCATCCGAAGATGCACGACTTTGAGCCGAATCTGCCCGAGCAGACGGATATTAGTACATCTCATCACACCGGCACCCAGTTAAATCAGTTGTATGGTCTGGTGTTCAGTCTAAAACAAAACAGTTGCGTCAAGTAGCCTATAAATGCCTCGTCTGTTTGGGGAGGTGCGCGCGCAGTCAGCTGAGGCTCGCGCTCCGGTGCCAGGCGAAAGTATAAACAAGGTTTAAGTCAGCGGTTGTTTCACAGACAGATCCATATATAAGGTATTGCTGTTGTTCATTTAATTTGTTTAAAAATTCACATTTCATCCAGAGCGGTTTCTTCTCGCTAATATTTTGGGATTCACCTGCACGCCAAAGAAAATAAATTCTGTCAGCTGCCTACCGAGTTTGAATTTGATATAAAATGGTATTTATTTGCTGTGAGAAATAGAGTGGACCTCGGGTTCGGGTCGGGTTCGGGCTTAACATGTAAATGTAATTGTCGGGTCGGGTCGGGTCGGGTCGGGTTAAATGATCGCGGGTACGGGCCGGGTTCGGGCTTCAGTTTAAAGCCCGTGCAGACCTCTAGGCCAGAGTGACAATAAACCAACCAAGCCAATTTATTAAGCCTCTATATTTAGAGTTTAGTTGAATCGTAGATGGCACATTTCCCGAACCTTTTGACGTCCTGTGAAAAAAGAGCCACATAAGCTATCCTATGTTTTAGCTTAAGGCCTATTTGATATTTTTGATAAACTAATAAAAAAAAATACTGTGGGCTTCATTATATATAGTTGATCGAATTAAACACATCGAATGTGTGTACCCCATGTCAAAGGACTGTATCCACCCATTAAACTTATACAGCATTAATTATTTTGGTACAACTGACCACACGTGACCACAACCGCTCTTGGTTGGTCGTAACCCCAGTGACGGGTAGGTTTAGGGGCGGGGTTGGGGTAGGTCATCACATGTGGTCCGATACGAAACACATTAATACACAAACATAAAATTTAACAAAAAATATATTTGAAATTGCATATTTTATCTTTTTTATAATGTTTATATAAAAAATGACAAAATTACACGAATCAGGTATTTAAAGTCGTGATGAAACAGAAGTAGCAGCAGATACATTTTTTTTCTGTATTGTGATGTAGGCCTACAAAAAAGTATAATGGATTATTGAAAAAGGAAAAATGCAGGGCAGGGCAGGGCTGGGACTTGGTTCTATGGGTCAGTTATTATTGGATTTTATGATGTGGGCATTGCACCAAAAAATGGAGGCAGATGAACGCAAGCTTGCCGAGGTGGGGTTTAAACGGACTAAATTATGTGTCACCAGAGAGAAGTTTTCACACGAAGATCCAGTTATGACATTTTGTTTAAACATTACAAAGTCAAAAATAAATAAATAAATAAATTAGTAAATTTTCATTTCCTGTCGACTTAAAGGAATAGTTTACTTAAAAATGTAAATTCTGTCATCATTTTACTCACCCGCAAGTTGTTTCAAAGCTGTATGAATTTCTTTCTTCTGCTAAACACAAAAGAAGATATTTTGAAGAATGTTTGTAACCAGACAGTTGATGGACCCCATTGACTTCCATAGTAGGAAAAAAAAATACTCTGGAAGTCAATGGGGTCCATCAACTGTTTGGTTGCCGACATTCTTCAAAATATCAACTTTTGTGTTCAGCAGAAGAGAGAAATTCATACAGGTTTGAAACAACTTGAGAGTGAATAAATGATGACAGAATTTTCATTTTTAAGTGAACTATTCCTTTAAGCAGTAAAATGAAT